>NC_142488.1:44389450-44690806 GCF_049115385.1 Moschus berezovskii | reverse complement strand
TCTAGGTTGGTCATAACTTTCCTTCCAAGGAGTAAGATTCTTCTAATTTCATGGCTGCAATCAGCATCTGCAGTGATTTTGGAGCCCAAAAAAGTAAAGTCTGACACTGTTTCTACTGTTTCCCCATCTATTTCCCATGAAGGGATGGGACCAGATGCCATGATCTTTGTTTTCTGAATGTTGAGCTTCAAGCCTACCTTTTCACTCTCCTCTTTCACTTTCATCAAGAGGCTTTTTAGTTCCTCTTCACTTTCTGCCATAAGGGTGGTGTCATCTGCATATCTGAGGTTATTGATATTTCTGGCAATCTTGATTCCAGCTTGTGCTTCTTCCAGCCCAGCGTTTCTCATGATGTACTCTGCATATAAGTTAAATAAGCAGGGTGACAATATATAGCCTTGATGTACTCCTTTTCCTATTTGGAACCAATCTGTTCTGTGTGTGGTTCTAACTGTTGCTTCCTGACCTGCATACAGGTTTCTCAAGAGGCAGGTCAGGTGGTCTGGTATTCCCATTTCTTTCAGAATTTTCCACAGTTTATTGTGATCCACACAGTCCTGAGGATGGTTTAACTTCTCAGAAGGATACATAGTATATTCCATTCATGATCTGATGACCATAGATACCACCGTCTATCCACATTTATTTTCAGCTTCTGTTCATTTCACTGTTTTCCTCACACACACACACCCTTCTAGGAGTTTGTTCCCCAGGCCACAAGTTGACAGCTTCATATGGATCTGAGATTTGGCTTTGAGTTCTCTGTGAGGTAAATTTTGGACTCAGGCTCAGCACAGAGTGCAGGGCTTAGAATGAAATGAGGTTCCCAACAAGATGAGTACTTTGGTAAAAAAAAAAAAAAAACTTTTCCTTGCAGCCTGCTCAGCAGGATCTATTAGTTTTCACATCATTTATCCCACACATGCAGATGCAACATGCTTGTTTAAGAGCCTAGTGGACTCTGAGGCCAGAGCTGCTACTGACCATCTTTGACACGACAGAGAGGAAACCTATCTGACCACATACAGGTGTGCCTTAGAGGTACTGCAAGTTTGGATCCAGATTGCCACAATAAAACAAATATCAGTAAAGTGAGTCACATGAATTTGTTGGTTTCCCAGTGCTTATAAAAGTTATGCTTACCCTATAATGTTGGCTATTCAGTTAAAAAAAATCGTACCTACCTTAAATAAAAATATTAATACTTTATTGCTAAAAAGTACTTTAAAAGCTCTTTTTTCTTCTTCAGCATTTCCTAAACTTTCCAGGTCAAAGATTATTCCCAACCACTGCTGCGTTTTACCTCAGCTTCTTTTGCACATGACTTACCTTTCCAGAAAGGAAGCAATTTCACCAAAGTCACCTGTGGGCTAGTATGCAACTTTAGACTTGGATCTTGATGGATGAAACTGTATTGGGAAGAAAGAACTGAGGACAGGAATTGGTTTAAACTTCTTTGTAACAGAACAGTCTGTACAAACCCAGTTTGTACATTTGAGTCCTTGACTTACCAAGTGAAATTTGCAATAACTGCTCATCGCTTTTTTGTTTTCCCAATAGCAGGTGCCTAGTCCAGAATGTTCCTTAAATTTAAGACTTCTGACACATACTTGTGCCTAGAAGTGGTTCACATCAGAACCAGGGAGGCTTCTAAACTGGCAAACTGAAAAGCAGGACCTTACTGGAGATGCACATTACTAATAGTATAGAAAAAAGTATATTTTTAGACTACAAAGAAATAGTTGTAAAATATGACCAAGAATGCAAAAAAGACACCACCACATTATATAGAAAAAATCTTGAACATTTTGATTTAGTATTCATTTTAAAGAAAAGCTATTTGTCTAATAAGTTGACAAGCACTTTCTGGACCTTAAATTATTTGAGGATTCTTCCACTCCAAACATGCTTTTCCATTCGTTAAATTAGAAAATAAATCCATGTTTACTTTTTCCTGAACGCCTTAACACAATCAAAATGGTTACCATGCCTGTCACCTCCAAAAACTTCTTTTATCCCGTTTGTATTACTTTCCTCTCTACTTAGCCCATCCCTGTCCCTAGGCAACCACTGATCTGCTTTCTTTCATTATTGTCTTCATTTCACTAAATGCCTTTTGCATTTTGTTGAATTTTACATAAACATAATAATATACTATATTTTTTTTGTCTTTTTTAACTCAGCATAATTATTTTGAGATTTTTTTCCAATGCTGTTATTTTGAGCAATAAGTTATTTCTTATTGTTGTTGTATGATGTTTCATCATATGACTAGTTGGACAGCTTTCAGTTTTGAATACTCCAAATAAGCTGCTATGGATATTCATGTACAAGTCTTTAAAAGACCTATGCTTTCATTTCACTTAGATAAAATCTTAAGAGCAGCACTATGTTAACTCTATGTTTAACATTTTAAGAAACCACCAAACTGTTTCCAAATATCTGTAACATATAATTTCATCACTTACTCATATGATAAGCTTTTTTTTATTTGAACCATTCTAATAGGTGTGTTGTGATATATAATTTTAGTTTTAATGAATGTCTCAATTGCTTATAAAGTGGAACATCTTTTCATATGTTTAATTGCCACCAATGTATCTTATTTGGTGGTGTCTGTTCAAATGTTTTCCCATTGTATTTGTTTAGTTTACTTGTTACTGACTTTTAGCAGTTCTTTATGTATTCTAATTACAAGACATTTGATGGTTATATATTTTCAGGTATTATCTCCTATTCTCTTTTACCTGTCATTTTCCTAATAATGTCATTATTGGAATGAATTATTTTAATTTGGATGATATCCTACTTATTGATTTTTGTCTATTATACTTCATAGTTTTGGCTACTTATTTATTTTTGCCCAATCCAAATTCCCTTAGATTTTTTTTCCTATCATTTCTTCTAGAACTGTCATGGTGTTAGCTCTTAAAATTAAGTCTAATGTTAATTTCTACTTTTTAATCCTTTACTTTTATTATTGTGGTATATCACATTTATTGATTTGTATATATTGATACATCATTGCATCCCAGAGTGTGTCTAAATTTGTTTTAGGTTGTGCCTATTTTGTTTTATTTATTTTTTGATTGGAGGATAATTGCATTATGATATTGTGTTGGTTTCTGCCATACAGCAACATCAGTCAGCCATAGGTTGACACATGCCCCCTCCCACCTTAACCTCCCTCTCCCTTCCCACCCCATTGCTTTTTCAGTAGTGTTTTGTTCAATTTCCACATATTTGTGATTTTTTAGGTTTTCTTCCTGTTATTAATTTCTGTTTAGTTTCATACCATTGGAGTCAGGAAAGATACTTGATATATTTTCAGTCTTCTTGAATTTGTTAAGATTTCTCTTGTGCTAAACATATTATTCTTCTTAGAGATTATTTCACGAACTCTTAAGAATACGAATTGCAGCTTTGATAGAAAGTTCTCTGTATATCTGTTAGGTTCATTTGATCTAAGTTGTTGTTCAAGTCCAATGTTTCTTTATTGATTTTTCTGTCTGTGTTATTTATTCTTTGCTCATAGCAGGTTACTGATGTCCCCTACTGTTATTGTATTGTTGCCTATTTCTACCTTTGGATCTGTCATGAATTGCTTTATTTATTTAGATGGTCTAATACTGGAGATATTTTCTCTTGAGGAACTGGCCACATATTTTGACCACATATTTTCTTTCTCTCTTATTACAGTTTTTGTCCTAAAATCTATTTACTCTGAAATAAGTATAGCTAATCCTGTTCTCTTTTGGTTGGTGTGATATGGAATATCTTCTTCAGCCATTTACTTCGAGCATATATACGTCCTTAAATCTGTAACAAGTTCACTGTAGGCAGCTTATGGTTGAGTCTTTTTAAAAAAAATTCCATTTAACCACCATGCCCTTTGATTGGACAACTTAGTCTATTGACATTTAAAATAATTTTTAATAAGTAAAACTTACTGGGGGCTACCCTAGTGGCTCAAGGAGTGAAGAATCTGCCTGCAATGCAGGAGACTTGGGGTTCAATCAATCCATGGGTCAGGAAGATCCCCTTAAGAAGGGAAAGGCCACCTACTTCAGTATTCTTACCTGGAGAATTCCAGGGACAGAGGAGCCTGTCAGGCTACATTCCATGGAGTTGCAAGAGTAAGACAAGATTGAGTGACTAACAGTTTCACTTTTAAGGACTTTTGTCATTTCTTAACTGTTTTCTGAAAGTATTATAGATTCTTTGTTACTTTTTTTTTCTTTCTTGGTTTCTTTGTGATTTAGTAATTGTCTGTAGTAATATACTTTGATTTCTTTCACTTTTGTGTATTGACTATAGGTTTTTGCTTTGTGGTTACAATGAGGCTTACACACAATACCTTATAACAGTTCGATTTAACCTGATAACAACATAAATTTGTTAGCATACAAAATATCAGCATCTTTCTTTCTCCCAAACACATTTTATATTTTTGGTATCACAGTTTGCATGTTTTTATACTGTATATCCAGTAGCAAATTATTGTAGCTTTATATTTTTTAATTATTTTGTTTTTAACCTTTACACTACCTTTTCGGTTTACATACACCACTGAATATTACCTCCACCATAGTTTGGCCCAGGTAAATAGCAGGGAGGGAACACAGCTCCACCCATCAACAGAAAATTCGATTAAAGTTTTACTGAGCATGGCCCCACCCATCAGAACAAGAGCCAGTTTCCCGCTCAGTCAGTCTCTCCCATCAGGAAGCTTCCATAAGTCTCTTGTCCTTCTCCATTCCAGGGCAGACAGACTGAAAACCACAATCACAGAAAATTAACCAAACTAATCACATGCACCACAGCCTTGTCTAACTCAATGAAACTATGAGCCATGCCATGTAGGACCACCCAAGACGGACGGGTTATGGTGGAGAATTCTGACAAAATGCGGCCTGCTGGAGAAGGGAATGGCAAACCACTTCAGTATTCTTGCCTTGAGAACCCCATGAACAGTATGAAAAGGCAAAAAGATAGGACATTGAAAGATGAACTCCCCAGGTCGGTAGGTGCTCAGTACGCTACTTGAGATCAGTGAAGAAATAACCTCAGAAAGAATGAAGAGACGGAACCAAAGCAAAAACAATGCCCAGCTGTGAATGTGACTGGTGATGGAAGCAAGGTCTGATGCTGTAAAGATCAATATTGCATAGGAACCTGGAATGTTAGGTCCATGAATCAATGCAAATTGAAAGTGGTCAAACAGGAGATGGCAAGAGTAAACATCGACATTTTAGGAATCAGCAAACTAAAATGGACTGGAATGGGTGAATTTAACTCAGATGACAAATATATATACTACTGTGGGCAGGAATCCCTCATAAGAAATGGAGTAGCCATCATAGTCAACAAAAGAGTCCAAAATACAATACGTGGATGCAATCTAAAAAACGACAGAATTACTCTCTTCGTTTCCAAGGCAAACCATTCAATACGACAGTAATCCAAGTCTATGCCCCAACCAATAATTCTGGAGAAGCTGAAGTTGAATGGTTCTTTGAAGATCTACAAGACCTTTTAGAACTAACACCCAAAAAAGATGTCTTTTTCATTATAGGGGACTGGAATGCAAAAGGAGGAAGTCAAGACACACCTGTAGTATTGGGGACCTGCCTCTATATAGCCCAGGGTATCCTCGGGATGAACGGCGTCAGCGTCAGCGAGAAAGAGAGAGACAGGGGCCGATGATTCCTTGGTTTACACAGGAAACTAATAAAACCCCAGCATGGGGTGTGCTCTGTTTACATAGGCCGCAGGCGCCCTCTCGAATCACTGGAGGCACTCCACCAGGGCACCCCCTCGAGTGGGTCTTAGAAGCCCAGGCAGATAAGTAAACGCAGAGGGCCCAGCGCTCCAAGGATCTCAACCAGAAAAAGGAGAATAGAGAAAAGGATGGAAAAAGAGAAAGAACGACATGGGGAGACCAAGCTTCAGTGAGCAAGGCCCAAAACTTTATTTTCCAGTGCTGCTTTTATACCCTAAGTTGTGCACATAAAAAATAGAGAAAGGGAGGAATAGAGTCACGCCAAAATCACACAGGGTCAGCAGTCTTGACCCTTATCAGGATCAGGGCTTATTTTTGTATGTCTCGTGATATACAAAAGTTTTAGGTGGTTTACATCATCTTCTGGCCAGGAGGCCTGCTAACAGTTTATGGCCCTCTCTCCTAACAAAGGTTAGTCAGCTAGAAAAAGGCTTATATTCTTTTAAGGTGATTTTCCTAAAGTCAGGCCCTATTCTCCAAAGACACATGACAAAGTTACATTCCTATAAGGCAAGGGTGTAGTGAGCTACAAGAAAGGAATTTATTAACTTAAGATCTGATGTGGTTAAATCAAAGGCTACTACTTATTTTCTCTATATGTGATTAATATATTTCCAAGGATACAATAGATAGAGGAAACTTTGCAGCAAGCATTGATTCAACAATGGAATCTTTTTTAGTACTATTCTAATGATTTTAACTTTTTCAACAAATTCCTGTATTTTAGAATATTAGGCTTTCTGTCCTTGCATGGCTGAGAGGCTGTAAACAGTCACATTTTTAGTTGTAAGAGCCCAGACAAACTTGTCATGCAAGTTAGAAATCTATCAGAGGGACTTGGATTGGAACACTCCTATTAAGCCGAGGAGAACTTTTTAACTATAGCTCTGAATTAATGTTTTCAGAGAAAGGTGGTTGGGGGGAAGCCCCCGTAAGTATTAGAGGACTTGGTAAGAGGCGTAAGATAGTAAGGCAGTCAGACTCCGGTTTTCTTTGGGGTAGATGCTCAGGTAAGTGCAGGGGGTTCCTCGAGTCCTGATTAGCCTTTGCCCGTCAGGCCTCTTCCCCAATTGACCTTTGCCACGGGTAGGATTTCCCTCGCTGGCTCCAGGCACTGTAGTAACCGGCAAATTTGGCCTTGGAGTACAGAATGAAGCAGGGCAAAGGCTAATAGAGTTTTGCCAAGAGAACACACAGGTCATAGACAACACCTTCTTCCAACAACACAAGAGAAGACTCTACACATGGACATCACCAGATGGTCCAAAATGAAATCAGATTGATTATATTTGTGTAACCAAAGAGGAAGAAGCTCCATACAGTCAGCAGAAACAAGACTGGGAGCTGACTGTGGCTCAGAACATGAACTGCTTATTGCAAAATTCAGACTTAAATTGAAGAAAGTAGGGAAAACCACTAGACCATTCAGGTATGACCTAAATCAAATCCCTTATGACTATACAGTGGAAGTGAGAAACAGATTTAAGGGACTAGATCTGATAGACAGAGTGCCTAATGAACTATGGATGGAGGTTGGTGACATTGTACAGGAGACAGGGATCAAGACCATTCCCAAGAAAAAGAAATGCAAAAAAGCAAATGACTGTCTGAGAAGGCCTTACAATTAGCTGTGTAAAGAAAAGAAGCCAAAAGCAAAGGAGAAAAGGAAAGATATAGCCATTTGAATGCAGAGTTCCAAAGAAGAGCAAGGAGAGATAAGAAAGCCTCCTTCAATGAATAATGCAAAAAATAGAGGAAAACAATAGAATGGGAATGTCTAGAGATCTCTTCAAGAAATTTAGAGATACCAAGGGAACATTTCATGCAACAATGGGCACAATAAAGGATAGAAATGTTATGGACATAACAGAAGCAGAAGGTATTAAGAAGAGGTAGCAAGTATACACAGAAGAACTGTACAGAATTGATCTTCATGACCCAGATAATCATGATGGTGTGATCACTCACTTAGAGCCAGACATCCTGGAATGTAAAGTGAAGTCGGCCTTAGGAAGCATCACTGCAAACAAAGCTAGTGGAGATGATGGAATTCCAGCTAAGCTATTTCAAATCCTGGAAGATGATGCTGTGAAAGTGCTGCACTCAATATGCCAGCAAATTTGGAAAACTCAGCAGTGGCCACAGGACTGGAAAAGGTCAGTTTTCATTCCAATCCCTAAGAAAGACAGTGCCAAAGAATGCTCAAACTACCGCACAATTGCACTCATCTCACACGCTAGTAAAGTCATGCTCAAAATTCTCCAAGCAAGGCTTAAAAAATATGTGAACCGTTAATTTACCAATGTTCAAGCTGGTTTTAGAAAAGGCCTAGGAACCAGAGATCAAATTGCCAACATCCGTTGGATCATCAAAAAACAAAAAGAGTTCCAGAATATTTCTGTTTTATTGACTATGCCAAAACCTTTGTGTGAATCACAATATACTGTGGAAAATTCTGAAAGAGATGAGAATACCAGACTACCTGACCTGCCTCTTGAGAAATCTGTATGCAGTACAGGAAGCAACAGTTAGAACTGGACATGGAACAACAGACTGTTTTCAAATAGGAAAAGAAGTACCTCAAGGCTGTATATTGTCACCCTGCTTATTTAACTTATATGCAGAGTACATCATGAGGAACGCTGGGCTGGATTAAGCACAAGCTGGAATCAAGATTGTTGGGAGAAATATCAATAACCTCAGATATGCAGATGACACCACCCTTATGGCTTAAAGCGAAGAACTAAAGAACCTCTGGATGAAAGTGAAAGAGGAGAGTAAAAATGTTGGCTTAAAACTCAACATTCAGGAAACTAAGATCATGGTGTCAGGCCCCATCACTTCATGGCAAATAGATGCGGAAAAGTGGAAACAGTGGCTAACTTTATTTTGGGGTCTCCAAATTCACAGCATATGGTGACTGCAGCCATGAAATTAGAAGACGCTTACTCCTTGGAAGGAAAGTTATGACAAACCTAGACAGCATATTAAAAAAGAGAGACATTACTTTGCCAACAAAGGTCCATCTATTCAAAGCTATGGTTTTTCCAGTAGTCATGTATGGATGTGAGAGTTGGTCTACAAGGAAAGCTGAGAGCCGAAGAATTGATGCTTTTGAACTGTGGTGTTGGAGAAGACTCTTGAGAGTCCCTTGGACTGCAAGGAGTTCCAACCAGTCCATCCTAAAGGACATCAGTCCTGAGTGTTCATTGGAAGGACTGATGTTGAAGCTGAAAGTCCAGTACTTTAGCCATCTGATGTGAAGAGCTGACTCATTTGAAAAGACTCTGATACTGGGAAAAATTGAAGACAAGAGGAGAAGCGGACGACAGAGGATGAGATGGTTGGATGGCAACACTGACTCAATGGACTTGAGTTTGTCTAAACTCTGGAAGTTGGTGATGGACAGGGAGACCTGGCGTGCTGCAGTCCATGGGGTCTCAAAGAGTCAGACAGGACTGAGCAACTGAACTGAACTGAAGTGAACTGTTTGAATATTAATGTATTTTGAATTTGACTGTATGTTTGCCTTTACTAGCCAGTTTTATACCAGTACATGATTTCATGTTACCAGTTATTCCTTCTTTTATGCTTGAAGAACTCCATTTAATATTTCCTATGAGGCAGTTCTAGGGGTAATAATCTTCTGCTTTTTATTTGGAGGCATCTTTTTCTCACCTTCATTTCAGAAAGGTACCTTTGCCTGGTAAAGTATTCTTGGCTGGCAGGTTATTTTTTCTTTCAACTCTATCGGAATATATTATCCCACTCTCACCTGGCCCGCAAGGTTTCTTCTGAGAAACCCTCTTATAACCTTATGGAGGGTTCTTTTTTGTGTGACAAGCTTCTTTTCTCTTACTGCTTCAAGATTCTGTCCTTTGTCTTCAATTTTTGACAATTTAACTGCCTTGGTGACGTCTTCCTTGAGTTGAACCTAATTTAAGATCTTTAAATTTTATGTGCCTGAATGTTCATCTGGGCAAAACCCCAGATTTTGGAAAGTTTTCATCTCATTATTTTTAAAATAATCCATCTTCCCTTTCTCTCTCTCTTCTACTTCTGGGATTCCTGCAATACAAATGTGGTTTAGTTAGTTGGTGTTACCTCAGTTCCATCAGCTTTCTTCATTTCTTTCTACTATTTCTCTTTTCATTCTGCCTGGATAATTTCAAGTGATCTGTCTTCACATTTTCTGATTCTTCTGCTTGATTGAGTCGATATTGGAGTTGTCTATTGTATTTTTTGGCTTTCTAAGTTGCTCTAGTGGTAAGGGGAGAAGAAAATGGCAACCCACTCCACTGTTCTTGCCTGGAGAATCCCAGAGACAGGGGAGTCTGGTGGGCTTCCGTCTGTGGGGTCACACAGAGTTGGACACGACTGAAGCGACTTAGCAGCAGCAGCAGCTAGTGGTAAGGAACCCACCTGCCAATGCAGGAGACATAAGAGACATGGGTTCAGTCCCTGGATAGGGAAGATCCCCTGGAGGAATGCATGGCAACCCACTCCAGTATTCTTGCCTGGAGAATCCCATGGACAGAGGAGCCTGGAGGACTACAGTCCATAGGGTCGCAAGATTCAGACACAGCTGAAGCGGCTTAGCGTGAATGCACATTCCATTTTTAGTTCATTCCATTATTTAGCTCCAAAATTTTGCTTGTAAAACTATTTTTATATCTTTGCTGAATTTCTAATTTTTTTCTTGTGCTGTATTTCTGATTATGTTAAATTGTATACCTCTCTTCTCCTATAGCTTTCTGAGCTTCTTTAGAACAATTGTTTTGAATTTTTTCTCAGGCATTTCATGACTCTCCACTTTTTTAGGCCAGTTATTGTAGGTTTATTGTATTCCTGTTGGGGAATCATGTTTCCCTATTTCTTTGTGATCCCTGTAGCCTTCATGGATGTCTGAAAATTTGAAGTGACAGCAAACTAGTCTAAACTTTACAGATTGTCTTTAGTAAAGGTCATTCAGCTGTCCTTGGGTGGAATGCTAGAATGTGCTGTGGTCCTGAATCTAATGATATGTTATGTCAAGTGGCATGTTATGTCTTCTTAGTTCATGAAGGTGGTGTCCAAAATGTGGACAGCTATGTGATCTTTGACAGTGAAAGTCAGTGAAGGGTTCATTGTGGCTGCAAAGTCTGATGGAGTCCTCATCATTTCCTCCAGATACAGTAGTGAAGAATGTGGGCAGATGGTGGTGGTGGCCAGAATCAATGCTCCAATGCACATGCTTGGCTATATAGATGAGCTGTGGGTTCCTGCATAGTAGCAGGGTCTGGCTACAGGCACATGAGCTGTGGTGAGGTCCAGGGTCAGTGGCAGTGGCTGGGGCCAACTACAGGTAAACGAGCAACTGTGATGTCCCAGTCTGTCAATGTGTACTTCTATGGTTTCAGGGGCTATACACAGATATCTTGTATGGCCAGTGCTCCACTGAAGGTAGTTGGGGAAGATTTTGTCCAGGTTTATGTCTGCAGGAGTTACTTCTGTTTAGGTATGGTGGCATAGGCCAGTGACAGGAGTCTGTACTGACTCAGGGCACTTGAGCAGCTGTAAAGACCTGGGCTGTTGACATGAACTCATGTGGCTACAGGGGCTACCCACAAGCATGTGAATAATGGCACTGGTCAGTGAAGGGAAAAGAAGCTAACAGCACAGGGACATGCCCATACCTTTAGTTGTTGGCTTATGTGAGGTGCAGGCCTCCAACAGGGATTAGGACCAGCTCCTGATACAGAGGCATCTGTGAGGTCTTGCCTGTTGGCATGCCCTTCATGTTCTTGTGTGGTTTCAGGGGCTTACCATGAGCACACATATTGCAGTGAAGGTTGTGGACAGGAGGTGGAGCTAGTATTAAGAAAGTGTAGAACTGTAGGTGCTAGCTGTGGGCATGCCTGGTAGTGCAGTGACAGCAGTTGGGGCTAGATCTGGATGCACCAACAGCTGTGCAGGCCTGGGCTGTCAGTGTGCACTCATGTACCAGAGGAGCTAGTCAAATGTATACAAAGCTGTAGAGGTTGGTGACAGAACTTAGGGCATGCAGGTGCAAGGCTGTAGTTGCTAGCTGTGTATGTGTGCAGTGATACAGGCCAGTGACAGTAGTTAGGGCCAGATATAGGCCCATAAGTATCTGTAGAGGCCTTTGATATCAATGTGTTGCTGCAGCTGATAGCCAAAGATACATGTACAGCAGTAAAATCCAGTGACAAGAATCATGCCAGATCTGGGCACAAGAGAAACTGCAAGACTCTGTGCTATTGTCATGTCCTTGTTCATCTAGAAGTGCTAGCTGCAGATCCTCTCGTAGCGGGATTTGGCCAAGGCATAGCTTCAGAGGCTAGAGTTGACTACCAGTACAAATCCCAGGGCCAAAAGCTTTTGTGGAGGTGCTGGACTGGGCAGCTAAGGAAAAAGAAGTGTGCAGGGAGGGACTCAGGCAACAGGCTTTTGTGAATGTGAAAAGTTTGGGGATTCTCAGTGGCAAAAGATGCTGAGGTCCTCTATGGATCAGTTCTCTCTGGTCCATGATGAGGTCCTGACTGATGTAAGCTCAACATATCTGCAACATATGGTAAGGCTACTGAGGTCATCAGGCTTCCCTTGGGGCTCAGCTGGTAAACAATCCACCTGCAATACAGGAGACCTGGGTTCAGTCCCTGAGTTGGGAAGATCCCCTGGAGAAGGGGAAGCTACCCATTCCAGTATTCTGGCCTGGAGAATTCCATGGACTGTATAGTCCATGGGGCCGCAAAGAGTCGGACATGACTCAGTGACTTTCACTTTCAATTTTTATTGAGGACATCAGTAGCAACGGCTGATGGAAACCACAGAGCAAACCATTGAGAACCACAGTCACTCCTGCCCTGGGCCTGATACAGGTAGCCCCTGCCCTTCTTCCTTGTTCCTACCTATCTCTGTATATCTCAGTTTTTATTTATAGGTGTGTGCATGCTCGGTTGTGTCCAACTGTTTGCAAACCTAAAGACTGTAACCCACCAGGGTCCTCTATCCATGGAATGTTACAAGCAAGAATACTGGAGTGGGTTGCTATTTCCTCCTCCAGATGATCTTCCTGACCCAGGGATTGAACCCATATCTCCTCTGTCTCCAGCACTGCAAGCAGATTCTTTACCACTTAGCCATCAGGGAAGTCCCATTTACACGTGAGGTTAACCCAAAACTGGTTCTTAATGTAGTGCACAGAATGGCTGGGAAGGCTATCTGCTCACTCTCTCTCCTTTTCCAAACTCTCTCAGGCTGGGAAGTTACCTCTTGGTATTGAGTAGTGCCAGCCTGGGGGACGGGATAATGCAGGCAGTTTGAAAGTGGCAGTTATTCTCAGGTTTTCTGCTCCACTTTGGAACAAAATAAAAGAAAATAAAATTTAAGTGATCTCCTGAGCTATCACAGAACTATTTTTTTTATTCCTGGGTAACTATCTAATTGTTATTTGTCAAAGAAGAGAAGCGGCTATCTCCTACTCCACCATCTTGTCCCATTCCTTTACTTTCAACACTTATGTGTTTCTACACTTAATGTGGTTTTTTAAAATAGAAAGCATATGGCTGGGTGTTTTTATGGTACACTCTTGGTCTCGGTGTCTAGCCTGGTGTACATAGGCCATTAATTTTTTTAATTGAAGGATAATTGCTTTACGATATTGTGTTGATTTCATCCATGAATTAACATGAGTCAGCCATAGGTAGACATATGTCCCCTCCCTTTTGAATGCCCCAACCATTTCCCACCCCATCCCACACCTCTAGGTTGTTCAGTTCAGTTCAGTTCAGTCACTCAGTTGTGTCCGACTCTTTGCGATCCCATGAATCACAGCATGCCAGGCCTCCCTGTCCATTACCAACTCCCGGAGATCACCCAAACTCATGTCCACTGAGTCGGTGATGCCATTCAGCTATCTCATTCTCCGTCGTCTCCGTCTCCTCCCGCCCCCAATCCCTCCCAGCATCAGAGTCTTTTCCAATGAGTCAACTCGTCGCATGAGGTGCCAGAATATTGCAGTTTCAGCTTTAGCATAAGTCCTTCCAGTGAACACCCAGGATTGATCTCCTCTAGAATGGACTGGTTGGATCCCCTTGCAGTCCAAGGGACTCTCAAGAGTCTTCTCCAGCACCACAGTTCAAAAGCATCAATTCTTCGGCGATCAGCTTTCTTCACAGTCCAACTCTCACATCCATACATGACCACGGGAAAAACCATAGCCTTGACTAGACGGACCTTTGTTGGCAAAGTAATGTCTCTGCTTTACCCGCTTCATATTCTGATGATTTAACTTCTCAGAAGGATACATAGTATATTCCACTCATGATCTTGTGACCATAGAAACCACCATCTATCCACATTTATTTTCAACTTCTGTTCATTTCACTGTTGTCCTCGCACCCTCCCTGCCTCTTCTAGGAGTTTGTTCCCCAGGGCCTCCTGCCACAATTAGACAACCTCACATGGATCTGAGAATTGGCTTTGAGTTCTCTGTGAGGTAAACTTTGGACTCAGGCTCAGCACAGAGGGAGAGGCCTAGAGTGAAAAGAGGTTCACAAACCAGATGGCTACTTTGGTCAAAAGAAAACTTTTTCCTTGTAGCTGGATCAGTAGGAGAGTTATTGGTGAGCTCCACATCATTTATCCCACACATGCAGATGCAACGTGCTTGCTTCAAAGTCTTATAGACTTAACTAGCGAATCTTCAAGGTAATATATGACAATTTTACTGAAGCTAGAGCTGCCACTGACAATCTTAGATACAACAGGGAGCAAATATATCTGACCACATCTAGGTATACCTTGGAGATTTTGCAGGTTCAGCTTCAGATTACCACAATAAAGGAAATACCAATAAAATGAGTCACATGAATTGTTGGTTTCCCAGTGCTTATAAAAGTTTTGTTTACACATATTGTAGTCTATTAAATGTACAATAGCACTATGTCTTAAATAATGCACATACCTTAAATAAAAATATAAATCCTTTTTTTTACTAAGAAATACTAAAAAAAAAAAAGTTTGTTTTTTCTTCCTTGCCATCTCCCAAATTCTTCAAGCCAAGGCTAAGGATTGTTCCCAACCACTGGCTGCATGGTACTTCAATCTGTTTTGCACATGACTTACCTTTTCAAGAAGGAAGCATTGCCCCAAAGTCTACTGTGGACTTGTATGTAACCTTAGATTGGGATCTTGAGAGATGAAGAAGTATTGGAAAAAAGAACTGAGGAGAGGAATTGGTTGAAACTTTTTGCTAACAAAACATTCTAACCCAGTTAGTACATTTGAGTAATTCACATTTCAAGTGAAATTTATAATAACTGCTTATTGCTTTTTCATTTTCCAAATAGCAGGTGCCTAGTCCAGAGTGTTCTTTAAATGTCAAACTTCTGACACATAATTGTGCTTACATGTGCTTCATAGCAGAATCAAACAGACTCCTGGACTGTCAAACTGAAAAGCAGGCTCTTACTTGACATGCCAGGAAGTTTTGCCTGAGGAAACTTAAGGACTCAAGAAGGCTCCCAGTGTTGGCCAAGCAGCTCACATGGTGAGTCTGGAATAGAACCTCAAAGGGTCTGGGTTTGTAGAAGCCAAAGTTGGGTGGGCGCAGCCTCTTGGGCTGGTTTTCTCCCAATGTGAAACATCAGAGAAGCCTCAGCGGTAGTCTTGGAACTTCTCTGGTGGCTCAGGTGGTAAAGAATCTGAATGCAATGTGGGAGACCTGGGTGTGATCCCTGGGTTTCATGAAACTCTTATGAAAATTGTAATAGTGACCATATCTATCACCTCTAAAAGTCTTTTTTATTCCACTTTTTATAGCTTTCCTCTCTACACAATCCCATCCCTATCCCTAGGCACCACTGAACTGCTTTCCCTTATTATAAATTAATTTTAATTCTGTTGAAAATAAAATGAATAGAATCACACACTATATTCTAGGTGTGTATCTTTTTTTTTAAACTCAGCATGATTTTCTGAGTTTTTTAGATGCTGTTATTCAAAGCAAAAACGTTTCTTTTTCTTATTGTGTAGTATTTCTTTCTTCTTCACGGATCAATTCCTTATGGTGGAGAAGGGCCTTGCTTAACACAATGAATCTATGAGACATGTTGTGCAGGGCAACCAAAGATAGATGGGTCATTTTGAAGAGTTCTGACCAAATGTAGTCCACTGGAGAAGGAAATGGCAACCCACTCCAGTACTTTTGCCCATGAACAGTATGAAAAGGCAAAAAGTTATGACACTGTAAGATGAGCTCCACAGGTCGGAATGTGTCCAATATGCTACTGAGCAAGAACAGAGGGCAATTACTAATAGCTCATGAAAGACTGAAGTGGCTGGGCTGAAGCAGAAACAATACTCAGTTGTGGATGTGTCTGGTGGTAAAAGTAAAGTCTGATGTTGTAAAGAGACTATTGCATAAGAACCTAAGATGTTAGGTCTATGTACCTGTGTGCATGCTAAGCCACTTCAGTCGTGATCGACTTTGAGACATTATGGACTCTAGCCCACCAGGCTCCTCTGCCCATGAGATTCTCCAGGCAAGAATACTGGAGTTGGTTGTCATGTCCTCTTACAGGGGAATCTTCCCAACCCAGGGATCAAACCCACATCTCTTATATCTCCTGCATTGGCAGGCGAGTTCTTTACCACTAGCACCACCTGGGAAGCACCATCAGGTCCATGAATCAAGATAACTTGGACGTGGTCAAACAGGAGATGGCAAGAGTGAACACTGGCATCTTAGGGATCAGTGAACTAAAATGGATGAGAATGGGCTAACTTAATTCAAATGACCACTATATCCACTACTGTGGTCAAGAATCCCTTAGAAGAAATGGAGTAAACCTCATAATCAACAAAAGAGTCCAAAATGTAGTACTTCGGTGTAACCTCAAAAGCAAAAGAATGATCTCTGTTCATTTCCAAAGCAAACTATTCAATACCACAGTGATCCAAGTCTATGCCCCAACTATGCCAAAGAAGCTGATGATGACCAATTCTATGAAGACCTACAATGTCTTCTACTACTAACTCCCAAAAAAGATGTCCTTTTCATCATAGGGGATTAGAATGCAAAGTAGGAAGTCAAGAGATATCCAGAATAACAGGCAAGTTTGGACCTGGAGTATAAAATGAAGCAGAGCAAAGGCTAATGAGTTTTGCCATGCAAACACGATGGTCATAGCAAACATCTTTTTCCAATATTCTGAGAGGTAACTCTACACAATGACATCACCAGATGGTCAATACCAAAATCAGACTGATTATATTCTTTACAGCCAAAGATGGAGAAGCTCTATACAGGCAGCAAAAATAAGAGCTCCTTATTGCAAAATTGGAGTTTAAACTGAAGAAAGTAGGGAAAACAACTAGGCCATTCAGGTATGACTGAAATCTAATTCCTAATGGTTACACAGTGGAGGTGATGAATAGATTCAAGGAATTAGTTCTTGTAGACAGAGTGCCTAAAGAACTATGGATGGAGGTTTGCAACACTGTACAGGAAGCAGTGAACAAAACTATGCTTTAAAAAAAATAATGAAGGGGAAGAAATGCAAGAAGGCAAAGTGGTTGTCTGAGAAGGATTTAAAAATAGTTGAGGAAAGAGAAGCAAAAGTCAAGGGAGGAAAGGAAAGATATACCCACCTGAAAGCAGAGTTCCAGAGAATAACAAGGAGAGATAAGATGGTCTTCTTAAATGAACAATGCAAAGAAATAGAATAAAACAATAGAATAGGAAACACTGGACTCCAAGAAAACTAGAGATAGCAAGAAAATAGTTCATTCAAGGATGGGCATGATAAAGAACAGAAATGTTAAGGACCTAACAGAAATTTAACTGATTAAGAGGATGTGCCAAGAATACACAGAAGAGCTATACAAGAAAGATCTTAATTACCCAGATAACCACGATGGTGTTGTCACTCACACAGAGCCAGAAATCCTAGAGTGTGAAGTCAAGTGGGCCTTTAGGAATTGCTATTACAAACAAAACTAGTGGAGGTGACAGAATTCCAGCTAAGCTACTTTAAATCTTAAAAGATGATGCTGTTAAAATGCTGCACACAATATGTCAGCAAATTTAGAAAACTCAGCAATGGCCAGAGGACTGGAAAAAGTCAGTTTTCATTCCAGTCCCAAAGAAAGGCAATGCCAAGAATGTTTAAACTAACATACAATTGCACCCATTTCACATTCTAGCAAGATTATGATCAAAATCCTTCCAGATAGAAGTCAGCAGTACATGACCAAGAACTTCCACATGTATAAGCTGGGTTTTGAAGAGTCAGAGGAACCAAAGATCAAACTGTCAACATTCACTGAATCATGGAGATAGCAAGGGGGTTCCAGGAAAAAAAAAAGTCTGTTTCCTCTTCATTGACTATTCTAAAGCCTTTGACTATGTGGATTACAATAAACTGGAAAATTCTTAGAGACCAGAGTACTGGACTACCTTCCTTGTCTCCTGAGAAACCTGTATGTGGCTCAAGAATCAGCAGTTAAAACTGAAGCTAACAGGTCCTTTCAAAATTTAAAACAAAAACAATATTTTCCATGACAAACTATAAAAAAAAACCTGCCTAACATAAAAGAGAGAGAATTCTAAAAGCAGCAAGAAAAAAAATTAAAATTTTTAAATTGATAACTCCTTCAGAAAGGCTATAATCAAAGCCTACAAATAACAAATGTTGGAGAGGATATGGAGAAGGGCACCCTTGTACACCATTGATGAAAATGTAAATTCTGAAGACACTATGGAAAACAGTATAGAGGTTCCTCAAGAAACTAAAAACAGAACCACCATGGATCCATATGATCCAATAATTCCACTCCTGTTTCCTGTATCAAGTTTCCACTTTGAAAAAATGAATACACAATTTTAAAAGATACATGAGCCCCAATGTTGATAAAAAACACTATTTAAAAGATGAACAACAGATTATTTGGATTAAGAAATGTGATATATTTATATAAAATGAAATATTATTCAGCCATAAAAATAGAATGAAATTCTGCCATTTGAAGTAATCTAGATGGACCTAGAGATTATGCTTACTAAAATAAATAAGAGTAAGGCAAAGCCTGTATCTATCACATATGTGGAATCTAAAAAATAATACAAGTGAATGTATATGCAAAAAAGAAACAGACTCACAGACATAGAAAACAATTGTGGTCATCAAAGGGGTGAATGGAGGTGAGAAGGACAAATCAAGAGTATAGGATTACATATAGAAACTTCATGTATAAAATTGATAAGCAGAAGGGTACACTGTATAGCATAATGAGTTACAGCCATTATCTTCTAATAGCCTATAATGGAGTATAGCCTTTCTGAAACATGTGATAGAGTTGTTTTGATTTGCATTCATTTAATTTATATGCAGAGTACATCATGAGGAATGTTGGGCTGGAAGAAGCACAAGCTGGAATCAAGATTGCTGGGAGAAATATCAATCACCTCAGATATGCAGATGACACCACCCTTACGGCAGAAAGTAAAGAGGAACTCAAAAGCCTCTTGATGAAAGTGAAAGAGGAGAGTGAAAAGGTTGGCTTGAAGCTCAACATTCAGAAAATGAAGATCATGGCATCTGGTCCCATCACTTTATGGGAAATAGATGGGGAAACAGTGGAAACAGTGTCAGACTATTTTGGGGGGCTCCAAAATCACTGCGGATGCTGATTGCAGCCATGAAATTAAAAGACGCTTACTCCTTGGAAGGAAAGTTATGACCAACCTAGATAGCATATTAAAAAGCAGAGACATTACTTTGCCAACCAAGGTCCATCTAGTCAAGGCTATGGTTTTTCCCGTGGTCATGTATGGATGTGAGAGTTGGACTGTGAAGAAAGCTGATCGCCAAAGAATAGATGCTTTTGAACTGTGGTGTTGGAGAAGACTCTTGAGAGTCCCTTGGACTGCAAGGAGATCCAACCAGTCCATTCTAAAGGAGATCAATCCTGGGTGTTCATTGGAAGGACTGATGCTAAAGCTGAAACTGCAATACTTTGGCCACCTCATGCAACAAGTTGACTCACTGGAAAAGAGTCTGATGCTAGGAAGGATTGGGGATGGGAGGAGAAGGGGTCGACAGAGAATGAGATGGCTGGATGGTATCACCGACTCTGTGGACATGAGTTTGAGTGAACTCCGGGAGTTGGTGATGGACAGGGAGGCCTGGCGTGCTGTGATTCATGGGGTCACAAAGAGTCGGACACAACTAAGCGACTGAACTAAACTGAACTGAATTATTGGTGACGCTGAGCACCTTTTCATGTGCCTCTTAGCCATCTGTATGCATTCTTTTGAAAAGGTCTGCTCACATCTTCTGCTCATTGTTTAATCAAATTGGTGTTTTGTTTTGTTTTTTACATTGAGTTTTTGGAGCTGTCTGTATATTTTTATATTAACCACTTTTTAGTCACATTATTTGCAAACATTTTCTCCCAGTCTGTAGGTTTTTTTTTTTGTTTTGTCATTGGTTTCCTTTGCTGTTCAAAATTTTTTAATTTTAATTAGATCTGGAATGTTCATTTTTGCTTTGTTTGTTGGTTGGCTGTGTTTTATCTTTTAGCACTTTGAATATATCACCATACTCTCTGGGCTTGAAAGATTTCTGCTGAGAAATAGCCTTATATAGCTTAAGGAATTATCTATATATAAAACTTTTTTTCTTGCTGATTTTAGAATTCTCTCTCTTTTATGTTAGGCATTTTTGTTATAGTTTGTCATGGAAAATACTGTTTTTGTTTTAAATTTTGAAAGGACCTATTAGCTTCATGAACTTGGATGTCCAAATCTTTCCCTAGATTTAGGAAGGTCGTAGCCATTAGCTTTTTAAAATCAGTGTTTTGCCCCTTTCCCCTTCTTTTCTCCTTCTGGGACTCCAGTAATGAGCAGATTGTTCCTTTTTGTGGTATACCATAATCCCAATAACCTTTCTTTAATCTTTCAGTATTTTTTTCTTTTTGCTATTATGTTGGGTAATTCCAATGATATGACACATCTGCTAGTTCACTAATTCTTTTCCCTCTTTGGTTGAATCTGCTTTTTGAAGCTCTCTATTGAATTCTTTTTATTCTTCAACTTTAGTATTTATTTTTATTATTTTATTTTTCTTTGGTATTTTGTTCATACATTTTCTAATTTCATTTCATTGTCAGTGTTTTCTTGTCCTTAATTGAATTTTAAAAAGACAATTATTATGGATTCTTTTTCTTACCGTTCATAGATATCCATTTCTTTAAGATTTAGTCATTGAGTTTTACTAGTTTCCTTTGGTGGTGTCATGTTTCATTGATTATACATGATTCATTTGGCCTTTTGTTGATACCTGCACACTTGAGGAAGTAGGAACCTTTTCTACTCTTTACACACTGGCTTGGTAGGCAAAGCCCTTCACCAGTCAGTCTGTCCAGAAATCCTAAGTAGTCCATTTAGTGGTGTCTTCAAGCAAGAATATTGTCAGTCTTTTGATGGAGAGGCCTGGTGCTTGGGCACTTGTGGATCAACCTGCTGCTTGGATCCATGGGGGGTGGGCCTGTAACCTTGATTCACTGGAGCTGGTCTTCATTCATTGGCCTAGGACCTGGTTCTGCATGGGCAGGAACCTGAGTCTACAGAGGTAAACCCAGTCCTAGGGACCACTGGAGTAGACCCAGCATTTGGATCTTAAGGTTTAAAGGACCCGTTTGTTACTAGAGTGGGCCAACCAGGTTTTGCAGGAGCTGGCCTGGAGGCTGAGGGTATAAGAGCCAGTAGTAGGGTAAGCCTGGAACCTGGAACCACAGAAGTTAATTTGTAACCTGGAGCTTCAGGGGACAGCCTAATGGTTGGATCTGTGGAGGCTGGTCTGATGCCACGGCAGACTGAGAACCTGGTTTTGTGGGATCTATTTTCAAGGCAGGGCCTTGGAGACCAGCTTAGTGCTGGGGCATGATGGGAGCCTGGTTCCATGGGAGCTTGTCTGGAGTTTACGTTCACAGGGGACAGCTTGTTACTGGAGTGCACTAGGGTCTTAGGGTTTCTTGGTACTAAGTCAAAAGAGTGGGTCTGTGGTAGTCAGCCTAATACTAGGCCCAACTAGGAGCTTGGATTCAAGAGTTTTCACCTAGACTCTACTGCCACAAGAGTACCCAATAGTCATGGGAGTTGACTGGAAATAGGGTGAACCAAAAGCCTGGGTTCTTGGGAGCCTTCCTGGAGCCTGGTGACATGGGAACTGCCCAGGGCTGTGAAATTCAGGGTGGGTCCAGAGTCTGGGGTTGTGGGAGCCCAGTGAAAGCCTGGTCCCACAGATTGCCTGGTGCCATGCAAGCCACCTGAAGCTGTAGGAGCTGTTTGGAACTGCTAGAGTCATTAGGTACCAAGCTAAGCCTAGAGGCTGGGTTTATAGAGTCTACCAGGATCCTGGTGCTGCAGTAGCCACATAGAACCATGGACCTGTTTGGAGCAGCTGGAGCCAGAGGGTACTGAGGTGAGCCAGGAACTTGTTTCACAAGAACCCACAGGAAGCTACCTGGGATTGCAAGAGTTAACTTAGTGCTGTGGCAGGTAGGCCTGTCACCCATGGTGAAGTTGGGTGCTCACTTCTCTCTCCTCCCATAAGGAAGGAGTCTGTCTATGCAGTGGACTACCTGGGCTTGGGGAAGGGCTAATGGGAGACTGCAAATCTATATTTCTTACTCTCTTCTATGCATCTCTTCTTATTTCTGTGCCTCACTCAGTTACTACAACCTGTCATGTCTTGCAAAGGTATTCTTGTTCATGAATGAGTGCTAATTTGCTTCAATCGTGGCCCACTCTGGAGTGGGTTGCTATACTTTCCTCCAGGAGATCCTCCTGGCCCAGGGATGGAACCTGTGTCTGTTACATCTGAGTCTCTTACATCTCCTGCATTGGCAGGTGGGTTCTTTACCACTAGCACCACCTGGGAATTATGGATAATTTTTCAAATTTATGTTTCTTGGAGGAGGATGAAGAGAGCTAGAAATTCCTATATCACCATTTTGCTCTAAAATACAAATGCAAAATGTCAGCCTGGATTTGCTAAACTGATGCTGATGTCCTGCTTGTCCCTCCCAATATTACCCATTTTCCTATTATTTGAATGAACCTGTTCAACAAGAGGGCTTCCCAGGTGGTGATAATGGTAAAGAATCCACCTGCCAATACAGGAGACGTAAGAGACTCAGATTCAATCGCTGGATTGGGAAGATCCTCTGAAGGAGGAAATGGTAACCCACTCCAGTATTCTTGCCCGGGAAACCCCATGGACAGAGGATCCTGGTGGACTACAGCCTATTGGGTGGCAAACAGTTGGATACAACTGAAGCAATTTATCATGCTTCAACAATGAGGTAAACTCATGGAACAAAATTAAGTCTTTTATACTACTGGTGAGTACTTCCTTGTGGGAATCAATTAACCTTCCCCTACTGGTTCAGTTCAGTTCAGTTCAGTCGCTCAGTCGTGTCTGACTCTCCGCGACCCCATGAATCACAGCATTCCAGGCCTCCCTGTCCATCACCAACTCCCGGAGTACACTCAAACTCATGTCCACAGAGTCGGTGATGCCATCCAGCCATCTCATTCTCCGTCGTCCCCTTCTCCTCCCACCCCCAACCTTTCCCAGCATCAGAGTCTTTTCCAGTGAGTCAACTCGTCGCATGAGGTGGCCAAAGTATTGCAGTTTCAGCTTAAGCATCAGTCCTTCCAATGAACAGCCAGGATTGATCTCCTTTAGAATGGACTGGTTGGATCTCCTTGCAGTATAAGGGACTCTCAAGAGTCTTCTCCAACACCACAGTTCAAAAGCATCGATTCTTCGTCGATCAGTCCCCTACTGGTACAGGTGATAAATAAACAACAGTACCAGCTAAGGCAGTGAAAGTGAAAGTAGCTCAGTCATGTCTGACTCTTGGCAACGCTATGGCATGTGGCCCACCAAGCTCCTCTTTCCATGGGATTCTCTAGGCAAGAATACTGGAGTGGGTAGCCTTTCCCTTCTCCAGGGGGGTCTTCCTAACCCAGGGATCTAACCCAGGCCTGCCACATGTCAGGAGGATTCTTTACAAGCAGAACCACAAGGGAAATCCAAGAATACTGGAGTGGGTAGCCTCTTTCTTCTCATTGGATATTTTTATCGTATATTATTGCCTTAATAGATACCATTAAAAACAATGCATTTCTGTTAAATCCAGAGCATCTATGGACTCTTGTATTTTGAGTTACAAACTCAGCATATGCTATTCAGTGAAACGTGTGTAGATGACCCAACCACACTTTGTCTTTACCTTTGAGCATCTATAATATACCTTTATCCACTTGCTTTTTAGACACTTCAGTAGCCCACCAGTTGCACATGGGCTTTGCCGACAAAGATACCTGCCCTGAAATTTCACCAGAAACTAGAATTTGGAATTGTCATTGACCTCCTCCTCATTCGACTCGATCAAGAATGTATCATTAGGCTATCACTACTGTGTTGGAAAGCCCTGAGCTGGTATCATAAGAATATGTAGATTATATAATGTTGTTCAAAATGTTGATGTAGGAAGCTCTTGGGTTCACACCCTCCCATGGACATACCAAATTTACAGATACACAGTGAACAATTTCTTCTGATAAAATGCTGAAAAGTAGCTGAGCAACTCCTTCACATCAGCAAATGAGAAAAGGGCCACACTGAGACAGGACATTTTCTGAGACATTTTCTTGCCATAAACCCCATCCCCAGTATAGCAACCCCCAATTAGGAGGAAATTCACAAATCCAAAAGTTCTATTGTGGATGAAGGTGTTATACCTCACATCAGACACTCCAAATGTTAAGACTTGCACATGAAGGACAAGCATCCAAAACATTTGACTTTAAAAAACCAACGAAGTTCCTGTCTATGAGATGGAAAGAGCTGTAGGGAATTGAAAACACAGCTCTGAAAAGGCTTGCATGTAGATTAACTTACCCCAGGGCCTAAAACAGAAGCAGCCTTCTGAAAAAATCCCTGACTTTATGTGAAGACATTTATTTACTAGTATTAAATCACTACCTGGAGGAGCAGAGACCTGTTGGGATCCTCTTTGATGATAGAGGTAATGGCAGACACAACATTTGTGCTCTCCCTCTGCCTTCTGATACCATTCTTTGACTCTTGATTTTTCCACACTGTGTGGGTAACATCTTCACACTCTCCTTCTGCCATGTTTCACAGTGCCAGTATCTCCTGGAAGAAAGTTTTTATACACATCTGCTGCTTTTGTTTTTAAACTGGTGCCCTGGTTTTTGTGACTCCTACTCAAGGGAAATTCGTTTAATACCTAGTTCTGATGC
Source organism: Moschus berezovskii (assembly GCF_049115385.1). NCBI lineage: Eukaryota > Metazoa > Chordata > Mammalia > Artiodactyla > Moschidae > Moschus > Moschus berezovskii. Next base: position 44,665,679 of record NC_142488.1, on the reverse strand, counting down.
TCAGGGGGGCTTGTGTTCCTATGTCCCACAATACTGTAAAAACTGAAGAGACAGTTCTTGTTAGCCTACCATCCCTCAGGGTACTACACAGACAACAAACTGAAATACACACCCCCAATTATTCTGTGGAAGAGGCTTATTTGCTTGTTTTGAAGCTTTGCCCTGAGGGTCAGACTTCAGATTTAGCACAAATCTAGAAGTCTACAGCTATGCTCTTGGGGAATGCAGGTTCAGTTCAGTTAAGTTCAGTCGCTCAGTCGTGTCCGACTCTCTCCGACCCCAGGAATCACAGCACGCCAGGCATCCCTGTCCATCACCAACTCCCGGAGTTCACTCAAACTCATGTCCATCGAGTTGGTGATGCCATCCAGCCATCTCATTCTCTGTCGTCCCCGTCTCCTCCCACACCCAATCCCTCCTAGCATCAGACTCTTTTCCAGAGAGTCAACTCGTCGCATGAGGTGGCCAAAGTATGGGAGTTTCAGTTTTAGCATCAATCCTTCCAATGAACACCCAGGATTGATCTCCTTTAGAATGCACTGGTTGGATCTCCTTGCAGTCCAAGGGACTCTCAAGAGTCTTCTCCAACACCACAGTTCAAAAGCATTAATTCTTCGGTGATCAGCTTTCTTCAAAGTCCAACTCTCACATCCATACATGACCACGGGAAAAACCATAGCCTTGACTAGACGGACCTTGGTTGGCAAAGTAATGTCTCTGCTTTTTAATATGCTATCTAGGCTGGTCATAACTTTCCTTCCAAGGAGTAAGCATCTTTTAATTTCCTGGCTGCAATCAGCATCTGCAGTGATTTTGGAGCCCCGAAAAATAAAGTCTGACACTGTTTCCACTGTTTCCCCATCTATTTCCCATGAAGTGATGGGACCAGATGCCATGATCTTAATTTTCTGAATGTTGAGCTTCAAGCCAACCTTTTCACTCTCCTCTTTCACTTTCATCAAGAGTCCTTTGAGTTCCTCTTCACTTTCTGCCATAAGGGTGGTGTCATCTGCATATCTGAGGTTATTGCACTATCCCTATGCTTAGCTATTTCTCACTGGTATCTTCAAGAAAGGAGATCATACATTCATCTACAGTCCCAATTTTGCACCCAGATGACATTTCCATATCACCTGCTTTGATGGCCAATTGGAGTTGTGCTTGTGATCCTAGAGGACAATATATATTTACATACTTTAAAAGTTGCTTTAAGGAGTCTTGCTTCCTTAACGCCTGAATCTAGATTCTGACAAAAATCTCTCCCTTTGAGATTCTGACAGGTCTTGGAACACCCTCAACAACTGAGACATATTAAAAACAAAATAGGCTACTTGGAAAATCACAGAGGTTTGAAGACAATAAATAGCTAGGGCAAGATTTGTTGATACATTTAAAATCCTATACAAGGCCACACTTTCAAGATTGGTAGACATTTTATCTAATACATCGAAATAAACACAGAGAGTCAAGAGAAATGAGAAACATAGGAATATGTTTCTCAAAAAAGAAAATGTTAAAACTTCAGAAAAAAGAAACAATGAATTGGAGATAAGTAAAATGAAAATTCTAATCAAAGCATGGACATATTGCTGAAAACTGTACAAGGTAGGTTCTGTAGGAGACTAGATAAAGCACACAAAATATCAGTGAGCTCAAATAAAAGGCACTTGACACACCATATTAGAATCTTAAAAATGAATACAGTTTAAGGGACTTATGGTGGTGGGAGCAGGCGGGTGGGGGGGGGTGACTTCCCTGTAGCTCATACGTTAAAGAATCTTCCACCAATCCAGGAGACCTGGGTTTGATCCCTGGCTCAGGAATATCCTCTGGAGAAGGAATTGACAACCCACTCCAGTATTCTTGCCTGGAGAATCCCATGGACAGAGGAGATTGGCGGGCTGCATCTGTGGGGTTGGCAAAGAGTGGGACATGACTGAGTGACTAACACTACTACTATTGGGACAACATCAAGTGGATAAACATTTACATTATATGAGTCACAGAAAAATAAGAGAGAAACAAAGGGGCAAAAAACTTATTCAAAGAAAACAGCACTAATTTGGGGGGGGGAAAAGCAGACATCAAGATCCAAGAAGCCCAACTTAGTGCCTTCTTATTAGCGTGCTGTTTCCTTTTGCCATGATTGAAGGCTAAGGACAGTCATTCCCTTCTCTGCCCCCAGCCTGAACAAGCAGGTTGTCACCTCCTCTGCCACTACAGTCTTCTCCTTCCTTTGAATGAAGTCAACTCTTTGCTTAAATGTGATACATGAAGAGGTGGGAGAAAATGGGCTTGAGCAACTCAGAATCTTCAATTCAGACACAGCAACTGAAGAGGGCAGAGTAGAAAATCTTGAGCTCATGTCCTCCCATGAGAACACCAAAATCACAAGAACTGCTGAACAATAATTAATAAAGAAGACTGGAAACTGCCAATAAAGATATTATATGCCCAAGGATATAACGAATAATCAAATCCCATACTCCTTGGGTGGGCAATCCCCAAACTAGAAAATAATTATATTGCAGATATTCACCCACAGGAGTGAGAGTTCTGAGCCCCTTGGCAAGCTCCCCAGCCTGCAGTTCTGGCAGCAGGGAGAGAATTTCCCAAAGCATTTGGCTTTGAAGAGCAGCAGGGCTTAATTGTAAAAGCTCCACAAGAGAGCCAGATCCAGAAGGTGAGGTGACGGCCGGCAGCCCGCGGGCCTCAGGTCGCTTGAGGCGCAGCGACACCGTCGTCTGGCGTTGTGAGGCGGCGCTTGGTTCCCGCCCACGGACGCCGGGAGTCCCGGGCCGCGGCGCCTGCCTTCTCGCCGCAGAGGCCCGGGAGCCGCCAGGGCCAGGTCGGGGGGCCGCGTCGCGGGTGTGGCTGCCGCCGCCACTTGAAGGCTGGGCCCTGGCCCTGGCCCTGAGCACGGCCACCCCCGTCGCCGCCGCCACAGCTCCGGCGGCCGACCAGGTTTTGAGGCAATATGTGCAAGTGGAACGCCACTGAAAACGAGTGTGTCTTGAAGGGAGATAAGATGGCGGAGGAATAGGACGGTGAGACCACTCTGTCCTCCACAAATTCATCAAAAGAACTTTTGAACGCGAGTAAAGTCCACAAAACAACTTCTGAATGCTGGCAGAGGACGTCAGGCACCCAGAAAAGCAGCCCATTGTCTTCGAAAGGAGGTAGGAAAAAACATAAAAGATAAAAAGCGAGACAAAAGAAGTAAGGACGGAGCTCCGTCCCGTAAAGGGAGGCTTTAAAAAGAGAGAAGTTTCCAAACACCAGGAAACATTCTCACTGGCAATTCTGTGGCGAGCCTTGGAAGCTCAGAGGGCCACATAACCCTCTTTTTTTTTTAAGATTTTTTTAAAACCCACAGACTACCCGCCAAACGGTAACTCCCAGCGGAGAAGCAGCGCAGACGCCTGCATACGCCATTAGCAAGCGGGGGCTGGGCAGGGAGGAGCCGGCTGAACTGCTTAGAGAGAGGACTGGGCTTGAATGCCGCAAGAACAATTTGAGAGAACTGGGGAGAGAAAAGCAGACTGTGGGATAGCTTCCCCACGAAAAGGCGGAAAGCTCTAACCTACTCGGCCAGCACCGCTCACAGAATAAAGGACTGAGCAGAGCGAGCCGGCTGCGGCTGGCCCATCCCCCATCCCCCGCCGAGACAGGCAGGGAGCGCAGCCAGAGCCGGAGCGGGCAACCGCGGCCCCAGAAAGACATCTGATACAAACTGCATACAGGCTTGTTGCTAATCAGGACTTCTTGGGCTCGGGCCGGTTGATATCCCCCTGAGAAGGTGCGCCGGTTGTACACCCAGAAAACTGAGTGGCGGGGACTGGGGAGGCGATAAGTCGCAGAGACCGCGCTCGCCAAACACCTGGTCCCCTGAGCTGCTCGGACTGGGGAAGGCACAAAACGCAGGCCCAACCAAAACTGCGCCTTTGTGGAGTACCTGAGAACCTGAACTTGAGCCGCTCAGACCTGGGAAGTGCATACAACCCGGTGCCGGCCTCGGACAGTTCCCGGCAGAGCAACCTAGAGCCTGTGCAGTGTAGACTGGGACAGCATAGGTGCTGTGAGCGGGGGCAAACCCAGTGTGGCCGAGACGCTGCGAGCACTCCCCACAGACGCCAGAGATAATCGACTGCAGCGTTCCTCCCTTCCCAGAACAGGACTGAACAACTGAGCCTCAAAAAGTGTCCACCCACCCCCTAGTATCAGGGCAGAAATTAGACACTGAAGAGACCATCAGACAGAAGCTAAAACAGAGGGAACCCCCTTGGAAAGGACAGATAGAGACGTCTAGAGACTACTCCAAGAATAAGACCAAAAACCAGAGGCAAGAGGCTTAAGCCCGAATCCTGAGAACACCAGAGAAGTCCTGACTCCAGGGAACATTAATCGATAGGAGCTCATCAAACGTCTCCATACCTAAGCTAAACCCAAGGGTCAACAAGTTCCAGAGCAAGACATACCACGCAAATTCTCCAGTAGCACAGGAAACTAGCCCTGAGCTTCAATATACAGGCTGCCCAAAGTCACTCCAAACCCACTGACATCTCATAACTCATTACTGGACACTTCATTGCACTCCAGAGAGAACAAATCCAGCTCCACCCACCAGAACACCGACACAGGCTTCCATAACCAGGGAACCTTGACAAGTCACCTGTCCAACCCCACACACAGCAAGGAAACTACATAATAAAGAGAACTCCACAAACGGCCAGAAGAGGGAAAGGCCACCCCAAGCAAAGCATTATAAGCAAGATGAAGAAGCAGAGAAATACCCAGCAAGTAAAGGAACAAGATAAATGCCCACCAACACAAACAAAAGAGGAAGATATAGGGAATCTACATGAAAAAGAATTTCGAATTTTGGTGGTGAAAATGATTCAAAATCTTGAAAGCAAAATGGAGTTACAGATAAATAACCTGGAGAAAAGGATTGAGAAGATGGAAGAAAGGTTTAATAAGGACTTAGAGGAAATAAAAAAGAGTCAATATACAATGAATAATGCAATAGATGAGATCAGAAACTCTCTGGAGGGAACAAACAGTAGAATAACAGAGGCAGAAGACAGGATAAGCGAGCTAGAAGATAGAATTGTAGAAATAAATGAAACAGAGAGGAAAAAAGAAAAATGAATTAAAAGAAATGAGAACAATATTAGAGACCTCTGGGACAATGTTAAACGCTCCAACATTCGAATCATAGGAATCCCAGAAGAAGAAGACAAAAAGAAAGACCATGAGAGAATACTTGAGGAGATAATAGTTGAAAACTTCCCTAAAATAGGGAAAGAAATAATCACCCAAGTCCAAGAAACCCAGAGAGTCCCCAACAGGATAAACCCAAGGCGAAATACTCCTAGACACATATTAATCAAATTAACAAAGATCAAACACAAAGAACAAATATTAAAAGCAGCAAGGGAAAAACAGCAAATAACACACAAGGGGATTCCCATAAGGATAACAGCTGATCTTTCAACAGAAACTCTTCAGGCCAGGAGGGAATGGCAAGACATACTTAAAGTGATGAAAGAAAATAACCTACAGCCCAGACTACTGTACCCAGCAAGAATCTCATTCAAATATGAAGGGGAAATCAAAAGCTTTACAGACAAGCAAAAGCTGAGAGAATTCAGCATTACCAAACCAGCTCTCCAACAAATGCTAAAGGATCTTTTCTAGACAGGAAACACAGAAAGGGTGTATAAACTCGAACCCAAAGCAATAAAGAAAATGGCTACGGGATCGTACTTATCAATAATTACCTTAAACATAAATGGGTTGAATGCCCCAACCAAAAGACAAAGGCTGGCTGAATGGATACAAAAACAAGACCCCCATATATGTTGTCTGCAAGAGACCCACCTCAAAATGAGGGACACATACAGACTGAAAGTGAAGGGCTGGAAAAAGATATTCCATGCAAATAGAGACCAAAAGAAAGCAGGAGTAGCAATACTCATATCAGATAAAATAGACTTTAAAACAAAGGCTGTGAAAAGAGACAAAGAAGGAAACTACATAATGATCAAAGGATCAATCCAAATGAAGATATAACAATTATAAATATTTATGCACCCAACATAGGAGCACCGCAATATGTAAGACAATTACTAACAAGTATGAAAGGGGAAATTAACAATAATGCAATAATAGTTGGAGATTTTAATACCCCACTTACATCTATGGATAGATCAACTAAACAGAAAATTAACAAGGAAACACAATCTTTAAATGATACAATAGACCAGTTAGACCTAATTGATATCTATAGGACATTTCACCCCAAAACAATGAATTTCACCTTTTTCTCAAATGCACATGGAATCTTTTCCAGGATAGATCACATCCTGGGCCATAAATCTAGCCTTGGTAAATTCAAAAAAGTTGAAATCATTCCATGCATCTTTTCTGACCACAATGCAGTAAAATTAGATCTCAATTATGGGAGAAAACCTATTAAAAATGCCAACATATGGAGGCTGAACAACACGCTGCTGAACAACGAACAAATCATAGAAGAAATCAAAAGAGAAATCAAAATATGCATAGAAATGAATGAAAATGAAAACACAACAACCCCAAACCTCTGGGACACTGTAAAAGCAGTGCTAAGGGGGAAGTTCATAGCAATACAGGCACACCTCAAGAAACAAGAAAAAAGTCAACTAAATAACCTAACTCTACATCTAAAGCAACTAGAAAAGAAAGAAATGAAGAATCCCAGGGTCAGTAGAAGGAAAGAAATTGTAAAAATTAGGGCAGAGATAAATGCAAAAGAAACAAAAGAGACTATAGCAAAAATCAACAAAGCCAAAAGCTGGTTCTTTGAGAAGGTAAATAAAATTGACAAACCACTAGCCAGACTTATCAAGAAACAAAGGGAGAAGAACCAAATCAATAAAATTAGAAATGAAAATGGAGAGATCAGAACTGACAACACAGAAATACAAAGGATTATTAGAGAATACTATCAGGAATTATATGGCAATAAAATGAATAACCTGGAAGAAATGGACAAATTCCTAGAAAAATACAACTTTCCAAAACTGAACCAGGAAGAAATAGAAAATCTGAACAGACTCATCACAAGCACGGAAATTGAAACTGTAATCAAAAATCTCCCAGCAAACAAAAGCCCAGGTCCAGACGGCTTCACAGCTGAATTCTACCAAAAATTTAGAGAAGAGCTAACACCTATTCTACTCAAACTCTTCCAGAAAATTGCTGAGGAAGGGAAACTTCCAAACTCATTCTATGAGGCCACCATCACCCTAATCCCAAAACCTGGTAAAGACCCCACAAAAAAAGAAAACTATAGGCCAATATCACTGATGAACATAGATGCAAAAATCCTTAACAAAATTCTAGCAATCAGAATCCAACAGCATATTAAGAAGATCATACATCATGACCAAGTGGGCTTTATCCCAGGAATGCAAGGATTCTTCAATATCCGCAAATCAGTCAACGTAATACACCACATTAACAAACTGAAAAATAAAAATCATATGATTATCTCAATAGATGCAGAGAAAGCCTTCGACAAAATTCAACATCCATTTATGATAAAAACCCTCCAGAAAGTGGGAATAGAAGGGACATACCTCAACATAATAAAAGCTATATATGACAAACCCACAGCAAACATTATCCTCAATGGTGAAAAACTGAAAGCATTTCCCCTAAAGTCAGGAACAAGACAAGGGTGCCCACTCTCCCCACTACTATTCAACATAGTTCTGGAAGTTTTGGCTACAGCAATCAGAGCAGAAAAAGTCATAAAAGGAATCCAAATTGGAAAAGAAGAAGTAAAACTTTCACTGTTCGCTGATGACATGATCCTCTACACAGAAAACCCTAGAGACTCTACCAGAAAACTACTAGAGCTAATCAATGATTACAGTAACGTTGCAGGATATAAAATCAACACACAGAAATCCCTTGCATTCCTATACACTAATAATGAGAAAATAGAAAGAGAAATTAAGGAAACTAGTCCATTCACTGCTGCAACGAAAAGAATTAAATACTTAGGAATATATCTACCTAAGGAAACAAAAGACTTGTACATAGAAAACTATAAAACACTACTGAAAGCAATCAAAGAGGACACTAATAGATGGAGAAATATACCATGCTCATGGATTGGAAGAATAAATATTGTAAAAATGAGTATACTACCCAAAATAATTTATACATTCAATGCAATCCCTATCAAGCTACCAAAGATATTTTTCACAGAACTAGAACAAATAATCTCACAATTTGTATGGAAATACAAAAAACCTCGAATAGCCAAAGCAATCTTGAGGAAGAAAAATGGAACTGGGGGAATTAACCTGCCGGACTTCAGGCTCTATTACAAAGCCACAGTCATCAAGACAGTATGGTACTGGCATAAAGACAGAAATATAGATCAATGGAACAAAATAGAAAGCCCAGAGATAAATCCACGCACCTATGGGCACCTCATCTTTGACAAAGGAGGCAAGAATATAAAATGGAGAAAAGACAGTCTCTTTAACAAGTGGTGCTGGGAAAACTGGTCAGCCACTTGTAAAAGAATGAAACTAGAACACTTCCTAACACCATACACCAAAATAAACTCAAAATGGATTAGAGAGCTAAATGTAAGACCAGAAACTATAAAACTCTTAGAGGAGAACGTAGGCAAAACACTCTCTGACATAAATCACAGCAGGATCCTCCATGACCCACCTCCCAGAATATTGGAAATAAAAGCAAAAATAAACAAATGGGACCTAATTAAAATCAAAAGCTTCTACACAGCAAAGGAAACTATAAGTAAGGTGAAAAGACAGCCTTCAGAATGGGAGAAAATAATAGCAAATGAAGCAACTGATAAAGGATTAATCTCCAAATTATACAAGCAGCTCCTGCAGCTCAATTCCAGAAAAATAAATGACCCAATCAAAAAATGGGCCAAAGAACTAAACAGAAATTTCTCCAAAGAAGACATAAAGATGGCTAACAAACACATGAAAAAATACTCAACATCCCTCATAATCAGAGAGATGCAAATCAAAACCACAATGAGATACCATTTCACACCAGTCAGAATGGCTGCTATACAAAAGTCTACATGCAATAAATGCTGGAGAGGATGTGGAGAGAAAGGAACCCTCTTACACTGTTGGTGGGAATGCAAACTAGTACAGCCACTATGGAGAACAGTGTGGAGATTCCTCAAAAAATTGGAAATAGAACTGCCATATGATCCAGCAATCGCACTCCTGGGCATACACACCGAGGAAACCAGAATTGAAAGAGACACGTGTACTCCAATTTTCATTGCAGCACTATTTATAATGGCCAGGACATGGAAGCAACCTAGATGTCCATCTGCAGACGAATGGATGGGAAAGCTTTTGTACATATACACAATGGAGTATTATTCAGCCATTAAAAAGAATACATTTGAATCAGTTCTAATGAGGTGGATGAAACTGGAGCCTATTATACAGAGTGAAGTAAGCCAGAAAGAAAAACACCAATACAGTATACTAACACATATATATGGAATTTAGAAAGATGCAAATGATAACCCTGTATATGAGACAGCAAAATAGACACAGATGTATAGAACAGTCTTTGGGACTCTATGGGAGAGGGTGAGGGTGGGATGATTTGGGAGAATAACATTGAAACACGTATGTTGTCATATGTGAAACGAATCACTAGTTCAGGGTCAATGCATGTTATAGGATGCTCGGGGCTGGCATGCGGGGATGACCCAGAGGGAGGATAAAGGGAGGAGGGAGGTGGGAGGGGGTTTCAGGAGGGGGAACTTAAGTAAACCCGGGGCAAATTCATATCAATGTATGGCAAAACCAACCAATATAATATTGTAAAATAATTTGCCTCCAATAAAAAATAAATTAACTACAAAAAAAAAAAGCTCTACAAGACTGGGAGGAGCAGATTCTACAGTATTAGAGGATGCTCACCTGTAATGGGACCCAAGGCAAGGGCAGTTACTTCATAGGAGCCAGGGCCAACCTATCTCTGGGTCTTGCAGAGTCTCCTGGGTAGGTGGAGGTGTGGCTATGGCTCTCCATGATGAGGTGAACACTGGTGGTGGGGATTTTGAGGAATGTTCAGGTGTGTAAATTCTTGATGAGGCAAACATCTTGCTGGCATCACAAGCACCAAGGCCTGGTGCCAACCAGCAGCCTGTATGTTCCAGTACTGGGACAGCTCAAGCCAAACCACAAACAGCCAGAAGCACAGACCCACCTATCAGCATACAGTTTTCCTAAAGACATCCTGAGGAAATAGCCACATCTAGACATACCCCTTGACACAACCCTGGTCACCAGAAAGGACAACAAACCCCTCCCACCAGAAAGCATGCACAAGCCCCTAGACCAGGCCCACCCACCAGGTAATAGACAACAAAAGCAAGAGGAACTACAGTTCTGCAGCCTGAAGGACTATAAGCACAGATAGACAAAATGGGAAGGAAGAGGAATACATTCCATGTGAAGGAACATAATGAAACCTCAGAAGAAACACTAAATGAAGTGGAGATAGGCAATCTATCAGAGAAACACTTCAGAGTAATGATCATAGAGATGAGACAATATATCAGGAAAAAAAAAGGAAGTACAAGGACTTCCCTGGTGGTCCAGTGGCCAAGACTCTACACTCCCAATGCAGGAAGCCCTGATTTGATCCCTGGTCGGGAACACGATTTGGCACACCACGGCTAAGTGTTCACATACCACAACTAAATGTTTGCATGCCACAGCTAAATATCCCACATGTTACAACTAAAAAATAATAATAAAAGATTCTGCATGCTTCAACTAAGACTTGGTTCATCTAAATAAATAAATAAAAGAAGAGATGCACAGTGTGAGAAGTTAAAAGAAAATTTTAATGAAGAATTAGAAAATATAGAAAATAACAAAACAGGGGGCTGTCCCAAGATTGCTGAAGAATAGGACAGGGAGACAACTTTCTCCCCCACAAATTCATCAAAAGATCATTTGAATGTTGAGTAACGTGCACAAAACAACTTCTGAACGCTGGCAGAGGACACCAGGCACCCAGAAAGGTAGCCCAATCTCTTCAAATGGAGGTTGGACAAAATATAAAAGAGGAAAACAGAGACAAAAGATTTAGGGACAGAGATCCGTCCTGGGGAGGGAGTCATGAAGGAGAAGTTTCCACACAATAGGAAACCCTCTCACAGGTGTGTCTGTGGGGAGCTTTGGAATTTCAGAGGGCAACATAACTGGGGGGAAAAAAATCCCACAGAATATGTGCCTAACCAAGATTACCAGCAGAGAAGTGGCTCAGATGCTTGTGTCCATCGCCAGCGAGTGGGGTCTGGGCAGGGAGGCACAGGCTGCATCCCTGGTCCTTAGGGTATGGACTGGACTTGAATGCCTTGAGGACAATCTGAGGGAACTAATGTGACATAGCAACGCAAATCGTGGGGTCACCAGAGAGACAAGAAAAAAAAAATGACATTTCCCACAAAAGGCTCTTATGCCACATGGTGACCCCTGGCGTGCTCACAGAACAAAGGATTGCACCATATTGAGTATCAAAGAAGAGTAAGCTGTCTGGTTAGGGCCCTCTCTCCTCAGAGGCAGAGAGGCAGGTGCATGACAGCCAGAGCCAGAAGGCAAGGGGCTGCTGCAATCTCAGCCCCAGAGACCACATCTTCCACCAAACTGCGAGCAGGCTGCCAGTTGCTAACCATGTCTTCCTGGGATCCTGAACGGTTCACATTTGCCAAGAGTGTCACAGCCTTAGATCAGCTCCCCAGAGGAGACACACGGCACACCTGGGAATGTGCCCTCATGGCACAGCTGGGAAACAGATTGGCCATTACCAGGGAGGTGCATAAGATGCATGGGCCACCTGGGACAGTGCACTCGCCAAGCACTCAGTTGTCTGAGTGGCTTGGACCTGGGAAGGGCACAAATTGCACAGCCCATCTGAGTCTATGCCCTTACAAAGCACCCAAGAACCTAAGCTGCATAAACCTTGGAAGAATACATGAAATGCAGGGTCCACTTGGGGCAGTGTCCTTGCAGAGCACACTGGAGCCTGAGCAGTGTGGACCCAGGAAGTACATGCCGTCTTGGGCTGTGAAAAACTGAGTGTGGTCCATCCAGTGTGAGCACTCCCCACACATGCCAGCAGTATTTGATTGTAGTGTCCCTCTCTCCTCACAGCACAGCTAAACAAGTGAGCCTAAATAAGTGGCCACCTTTGCCCTCTTGGTCAGGGCAGAAATTAGACACTGAAGAAACTTGAAGAGGGAGCCAAAATAAACAAAGAATGGGGAACCACCTGGAAGTGACAAGTGCAACATATTAAAACCCTGCAGTTAGTGCTGAGACTGTGCATTTGAGATGCAATTATAGACCTTAAGAACAAGTACAAGCAGGAACAAAGGACTATCTGACACTGAACTGACCACAACAGCTCCAGAGAAATTCCTAGATGTATTTTTACTATTGTCACATTTTAATTTTTTGAAAACTTTAGTTCTTTATTATTCCTTTAATTTTCATTTTTATAGTTTACGTTTCAAAACAAAACCCAATTTTTAAAAAACAAATTCCATATATATATATTTTTTTTAATTTTTGTGATCGATTTTGTTTTATATTTTTATATTATAATTTTGAGAGTCTAGCCTCTATTCTAGATTTTTAATTTTTACGTTCTGATATTTGTTATCAATTTTGTGCCTTTAAGAATCTAATTTTCAGTATCCATTTTCACTTAGGGATCTGATTATTGGCTTGATTGCTCTCTCCCCTTTCGACTCTCCATTTTCTCCTCTGGGTCACCACTATCCCTCTAATTCCTTCCTCACTCTTCTCATCTCTATACACCTCTGTGCATCTCTCTGGGTGTTCTGGGCTGTAGAGAGCACTTAAGGATTTGATTATTGGCTTGAATGTTCTCTCCCCTTTTGACTCTCCCTTTTCTCCTTTCAGGTCACCTCTATATCCTTCCTCCTGCTTTTTTTCTCTATATAGATCTGTGAATTTCTCTGGGTGTTCCAGGCTGTGGAGAATTGTTTCACCATTAACCTATGAGTTTTATCTTCTCTGCTGTATGGATGGAGATGCCTTGAGGCTACTCTAAGAGAAGGACCAAACCCAGAGACAGGAGGCTCAACTCCAGAACTTTAGAATATCAGAGAATTCCTGACTTCAGGGAACATTAATAGAGAAGAGCTCACCCAAAGTCTCCATACCTATACTAAAACCAAGCTCCACCCTAGAACCAACAAATTCCTGTGCAAGACACACCGTGGTAATTTTACATCAAAAAAGGAACACAACCCTGAACATTAAATAATGGGCTGCCCAAAGCCATGTCAAATACAAGACACCCCAAAACTCACTCAGTTCAGTTCAGTTCAGTTCAGTCGCTCAGTTGTGTCCGACTCTCCGCGACCCCATGAATCACAGCACGCCAGGCCTCCCTGTCCATCACCAACTCCCGGAGTACACTCAAACTCATGTCCACAGAGTCGGTGATGCCATCCAGCCATCTCATTCTCCGTCGTCCCCTTCTCCTCCCGCCCCCAACCTTTCCCAGCATCAGAGTCTTTTCCAGTGAGTCAACTCGTCGCATGAGGTGGCCAAAGTATTGCAGTTTCAGCTTTAGCATCAGTCCCTCCAATGAACATCCAGGATTGATCTCCTTTAGAATGGACTGGTTGGATCTCCTTGCAGTATAAGGGACTCTCAAGAGTCTTCTCCAACACCACAGTTCAAAAGCATCGATTCTTCGGCGATCAGCCTTCTTCACAGTCCAACTCTCACAACCATACATGACCACGGGAAAAACCATTGCCTTGACTAGACGGACCTTGGTTGGCAAAGTAATGTCTCTGCTTTTTAATATACTATCAAGGTTGGTCATAACTTTCCTTCCAAGGAGCAAGCGTCTTTTAATTTCATGGCTGCAATCAGCATCTGCAGTGATTTTGGAGCCCAAAAAAACAAAGTCTGACACTGTTTCCACTGTTTTTCCATCTATCTCCCATGAAGTGATGGGACCAGATGCCATGATCTTTGTTTTCTGAATGTTGAGCTTCAAACCAACCTTTTCACTCTCCTCTTTCACTTTCATCAAGAGGCTTTTGAGTTCCTCTTCACTTTCTGCCATAAGGGTAGTGTCATCTGCATATCTGAGGTTATTGATATTTCTCCCAGCAATCTTGACTCCAGCTTGTGCTTCTTCCAGCCCAGCGTTCCTCATGATGTACTCTGCATATGAGTTAAATAAGCAAGGTGACAATATACAACCTTGACGTACACCTTTTCCTATTTGGAACCAGTCTGTTGTTCCATGTCCAGTTCTAACTGTTGCTTCCTGACCTGCATACAGGTTTCTCAAGAGGCAGGTCAGGTGGTCTGGTATGCCCATCTCTTTCAGAATGTTCCACAGTTTATTGTGATCCACACAGTCAAAGGCTTTGGCATAGTCAATGAAGCAGAAATAGATGTTTTTCTGAAACTCTCTTGCTTTCTCCATGATCCAGCGGATGTTGGCAATTTGATCTCTGGTGCCTCTGCCTTTTCTAAAACCTGCTTGAACATCTGGGAGTTCACGGTTTACATATTGCTGAAGCCTGGCTTGGAGAATTTTGAGCATGACTTTGCTAGCGTGTGAGATGAGGGCAATTGTCCGGTAGTTTGAGCATTCTTTGGCATTGCCTTTCTTTGGGATTGGAATGATAACTATAGAAGGAATAAAGGGATGGAGCAAAAGCAAAACCAATACCCAGTTGTGGATGTGACCAGTGATAGAAGCAAGGTCCGGTGCTGTAAAGAGCAATATTACATAGGAACCTGGAATGTTAGGTCCATGAATCAAGGCAAATTGGAAGTGGTCAAACAGGAGATGGCAAGAGTGAACATAGACATTCTAGGAATCAGTGAACTAAAATGGACTGGAATGGGTGAATTTAACTCAGATGACCATTATATCTACTACTGTGGGCAGGAATCTCTTAGAAGAAATGGAGTAGCCATCATGGTGAACAAAAGAGTCCGAAATGCAGTACTTGGATGCAATCTTAAAAATGACAGGATGATTTCTGTTCGTTTCCAAGGCAAACCATTCAATATTACAGTAATCCAGGCCTATGCCCCAACCAGTAATGCTGAAGAAGCTGAAGTTAATCGGTTCTATGAAGACCTACAAGACCTTTTAGAACTAACACCCAAAAAAGATGTCCTTTTCATTCTAGGGGACTGGAATGCAAAAGTAGGAAGTCAAGAAACACCTGGAGTAACTGGCAAATTTGGCCTTGGAGCACGGAATGAAGCAGGGCAAAGGCTAATAGAGTTTTGTCAAGAGAATTCACTGGTCATAGCAAACACCCTCTTCCAACAACACAAGAGAAGACTCTACACATGGACATCACCAGATGGTCAACACCGAAATCAGATTGATTATATTCTTTGTAGCCAAAGATGGAGAAGCTGTATACAGTTAGCAAAAACAAGACCAGGAGCTGACTGTGGCTCAGATCATGAACTCCTTATTGCGAAGTTCAGACTTAAATTGAAGAAAGTAGGGAAAACCACTAGACCATTCAGATATGACCTCAATCAAATCCCTTATGATTATACAGTGGAAGTGAGAAATAGATTTAAGGGACTAGATCTGATAGATAGAGTGCCTGATGAACTCTGGATGGAGGTTCGTGACATTGTACAGGAGACAGGGAACAAGACCATCCCCATGGAAAAGAAATGCAAAAGAGCGAAATGGCTGTCTGAGGAGGCCTTACAAATAGCTGTGAAAAGAAGAGAAGCGAAAAGCAAAGGAGAAAAGGAAAGATATAAGCATCTGAATGCAGAGTTCCAAAACTCACTACTGAACACTTTATTGCACTCCAGAGAGAAGAGATCCAGCTCCACCCAGCAGAACACAGACACAAGTTCCCCCAACAAGGAAACCTTGACAAGCCACTAGTCCAACCCCACCCACAGGGAGCAGAGCTGACAATTAAGAGGAACCATGAACTTTCAGTCTGCAGAATAGGCACCCCAAACACAGCAAACTAAACAAAATGAATAAGCAGATAAATATTCAGCAGGTAAATAACATTATAAAAACTCACCAGAACAAAAAAAAAAGGAGGAGATAAGGAGTCTACCAGAAAAAGAATTCAGAATAATGATAGTAAAATGATCCAAAATCTTTAAAACAAAATGGAATTTGCAGATAGACTAGAGACAAGGATTGAGAAGATGCAAGAAATGTTTAACAAGGAGCTAGAAGAAATAAAAAAGACTCAATCAATAATGAACAATGCAATAGCTGAGATTAAAAGAACTTGAGAGGGAACCAACAGTAGAATAACTCGGGCAGAAGAGAGGATAAGTGAGGTGGGAGATAGAATGGTGGAAATAAATGAAATGGAGAGAAAAAAGAAAAAAATAGTTAAAAGAAATGAGGACAACCTCAGAGACCTCTGGGACGATGTCAAACGCCCCATCATTCAAATTACAGGTGACCCAGAAGAAGACAAAAATAAAAGGCATGAGAAAATACTTTAGGAGATAATAGTTGAAAGATTCCCTAAAATGGGAAGGAATTAGCCACCAGAGTCCAAGAAACACAGACAGCCCCAAACAGGATAAACTCAAAGCAAAACACCCCAAGGCACATATTAATCAAAGTAATAAAAACTAAGCAGAGCAGATTTTAAAAGCAGCAAGGGAAAAGCAACAAATAAGACACAAGGGGATCCCCATAAAGATAGCAGCTTGTCTTTCAATAGAAACTCTTCAGATTAGAAGGGAATTATAGGACATAATTAAATTGATGAAAGAGAAAAATCTACAACTAAGATTACTCTGCCCAGCAAGGATCTCATTCAGATATGAAGGAGAAATCAAAAGCTTTACAACAAGCAAAAGTTGAGAGAAATCAGCACCACCAAACCAGCACTTCAACAAATGCTAAAAGATCTTCTTAAGACAGTAAACACAGAAAAGGTGTATAAAAAGGAATCCAAAACTACAAAGTAAAAGGTAACAGGATCATACTTATCAATAATTACCTTAAAAGTATGGGTTAAATGCTCCAACCAAAAGACAAAGATTGGCCAAATGGATGCAAAAACAAAACGACCACAAATGCTGTCTAAAAGAGACACATCTCAAACCTAAGGGCACATACAGACTGAAAGTGAGAGGCTGGAAAAAGATATTTCATGCAAATGGAGGCCCAAAGAAAGCAGGAATAGCAATACCCATATCAGATAAAATAGACTTTGAAATAAAGACTATGATAAGAAACAAGGACACTACATAATTTTCAAGGGATAAGTCAAAGAAGAAGGGGTGATCCAGAGAGAGGATAAGGGGAGGAGGGAGGGGGGAGGGGGTTCAAGAAGGGGAACACTTGTACACCCGGGGTGGATTCATGTCAATGTATGGCAAAACCAACCAATATAATATTGTAAAGTAATTAGCCTTCAATTAAAAATAAATAAATTTAAAAAATAAAAAAAAAGAAGTCATAACAAGTATAAATATAGTTATATCGTTAGTAGAAGGAAAGAAATCACAAAAAAAAAAAATGAGGGCAGAAATAAATGCAAAAGAAACAAAATAGGTCATAGCAGAAATCAATAAAGCTAACAGCTAGTTCTTTGAGAAGATAAATAAAATAGACAAACCATTAGCCAGACTCATCATGAAACAAAGGGAGAAGAATCAAATAAACAAAATTAGAAATGAAAATGGAGAAACAACAACAGATAACGCAGAAATACAAAGGATCATAAGAGACTACTATTATCAACTGTATGCCAATAAAATGGACAATTTGAAAGAAATGGACAAATTCTTAGAAAAGTATAACTTTCCAAAACTGAACCAGGAAGAAATAGAAAATCTTAACAGACCCATCACAAGCACAGAAGTTGAAACCATAATCAGAAATCTTCCAGCAAACAAAAGCCCAGGACCAGATGGCTTCACAGCTGAATTCTACCAAAAATTTAGAGAAGAGCTAACACTTATCCTACTCAAACTCTTCCAGAAAATTTCAGAGGAAGGTAAACTCCCAAGCTCATTCTATGAGGCCATTATCACCCTATTACAAAAATTGAACAAAGATGCCACAAAAAAAGAAAACTACAGACCAATATTGGGGCTTACCTTACAGCTCAGATGATAAAGAATCTGCCTGCAATGCGGTACACCTGGGTTTTATTCCTGAGTTGGGAAGATCTCCTGGAGAAGGGAAAGGCTACCCACTTCAGTATTCTGGCCTGGAAAATTCCATGGACTATATATCCCATAGGGTTACAAAGAGTCAGACATGACTGAGTGACTTTCACTTTCACAGGGCAATATCACTGATGAATATGGATGCAAAAATCCTCAACAAAATTCTAGCAAACAGAATTCAGAATATATTAAAAAGATCACACATCATGACCAAGTGGGCTTTATCCCAGGAATGCAAGGATTCCTCAATATTTGCAAGTCAATCAAAGTGATCAGTTCATTTCAGTTCAGTTCAGTCGCTCAGTCGCGTCCGACTCTCTGTGACCCCACGAACCACAGCACGCCAGGCCCCCCTGTCCATCACCAACTCCCGGAGTTCACTCAAACTCATGTCCATCGAGTCAGTGATGCTATCCAGCCACCTCATTCTCTGCCGTTCCCGTCTCCTCCTACCCCCAATCCCTCCTAACATCAGACTCTTTTCCAGTGAGTCAACTCGTCGCATGAGGTGGCCAAAGTATTGCAGTTTCAGCTTCAGCATAAGTCCTTCCAATGAACACCCAGGATTGATCTCCTTTAGAATGGACTGGTTGGATTTCCTTGCAGTCCAAGGGATTCTCAAGAGTTTTTTCCAGCACCACAGTTCAAAAGCATCAATTCTTTGGCGCTCAGCTTTCTTCACAGTCCAACTCTCACATCCATACATGACCACGGGAAAAACCATAGCCTTGACTAGACGGACCTTGGTTGGCAAAGTAATGTCTCTGCTTTTTAATATGCTATCTAGGCTGGTCATAACTTTCCTTCCAAGGAGCAAGCGTCTTTTAATTTCATGGCTGCAATCAGCATCCGAAGTGATTTTGGAGCCCCAAAAAATAAAGTCTGACACTGTTTCCACTGTTTCCCCATCTATTCCCCATGAAGTGATGGGACCAGATACCATGATCTTCGTTTTCTGAATGTTGAGCTTCAAGCCAACCTTTTCACTCTCCTCTTTCACTTTCATCAAAAGGCCTTTGAGTTCCTCTTCACTTTCTGCCATAAGGGTGGTGTCATCTGCATATCTGAGGTTATTGATATTTCTCCCGGCAATCTTGATTCCAGCTTGTGCTTCTTCCACCATGTTAACAAATTGAAAGATAAAAACCATATGATTATCTCAATAAAAGCAGAGAAAGGATTTGACAAAATTCAACACCAATTTATAAAAAAAACCTCTAGAGAAAGCAGGCATAACAGGAACATACATCAACATAATAAAAGCCATATATGACAAACTGACAGCAAACATTATCCTCAATGGTGAAAAATTGAAAGCATTTCCTCTAAAATCAGGAATAAGAAAAGTGTGCAGACTCTCACCACTACTATTCAACATAGTTTTGGAAGCCCTAGCCACAGAAATCAGAGAAGAAAAAGAAATAAAAAATTCCAGATTGGAAAAGAAGTAAAACTCTCACTGTTTGCAGATGATATGGTGCTCTACATAGAAAAGCCTAAAGACACCACCAGAAAATTACTAGAACTAATCAATGAATATAGTAAAGTTACAGGATATAAAATTAATACACAAAAAATCCCTTTCATTCCAATGAGAAAACAGAAAGAGAAATTAAGGGAAAAAATCCCCTTCACCATTTCAACAAAAAGAATTAAATACTTAGTAATAAATTTATGTAAAGAAAGAAAAGACCTCTATAGAGAGAACTATAAAACACTGACAAAAGAAATCAAAGATGACAGAAATAGATGGAGAGATATACCATTTTAGTGGATTGGAAGAATCAATGTAGTGAAAATGATATGTATACTACTCAAAGCAATTTATAGATTCAATGCAATCCCTATAAAACTACCAATAGCATTTTTCACAGAACTAGAACAAATGATTTCACAATTTGTATAGAAACACAGAAAGACCTCAAATAGACAAATCAATCTTAAGAATGAAGAAGGGAACTGGAGGAATCAACCTACCTGACTTCAGACTATACTACAAAGATACAGTCATTAAGAGAGTATGGTACTGACACAAAGACAGAAATAGATCAATAGAACAAAAAAGAAAGCCTGAATATAAATCCACACTCCTATGGACACCTTATCTTTGACAAAGGAGGCAAAAATATACAGTGGAGAAAATACAATTTCTTTAACAAATGATGCTGGTCAATTATGTGTAAAAGAATTAAGCTAGAACACTTACTAACACCATAAACAAAAATAAACTCAAAACGAATTAAAGATCTAAATGTAAGACCAGAAACTATGACACTTTTAGAGAAAAACATAGAATATTCTCTGACATAAATCACAGAAAGATCCTTTATTATCCACCTCCCAGAGTAATGGAGATAAAAGCAAAAATAAACAAATAGGACCAATTAAACTGCAAATCTTTTGCACAATGAAGGAAACCTTAAGCAAGGTGAAAATGCAGCCTTCAGAATGGGAGAAAATAATTGCAAAGGAAACAACTGACAAAGAATTAACCTCCAAAGTATACAAAAAACTCACACAGCTCCATAACAGAAAAATAAACCACCTAATCAAAAAGTAGATCAAAGAACTAAACAGATATTTCTGCAAAGAAGACATACAGATGGCTAACAAACACACAAAAAGATGTTCAACATCACTCATTATTAGAGAAATGCAAATCAAAACAAGAAAGAGGTTCCATCTCATGCTGGTCAGAATGGCCACCATCAAAAAGTCTATAAACAATAAATGCTGGAGAGAATGTGGAGAAAAGAGAACCCTCTTTTGGTGGGTTGCAAACTAGTATAGCCCCTATGGAGAACAGGGTGGGGATTCCTTAAAAAACTGGAAACAGAATTCCCACACAACCCAGACATCCCAGTGCTGGGCACACACACTGGGGAAAACAGAATTGAAAGAGACACATGCACCCCAATGTTCATTGCAGCACTGTTTACAATATCTAAGACGGAAGCAACCGAGATCTCCATCAGCAGAGGAATGGATAAGAAAGTTACACCCAAAGGAATATTCAGTTCCGTTCAGTCGCTCAGTCGTGTCACTCAGCTATAAGAAAGGACACATTTGAGTCAGTTCTAATGAGATGGATGAAACTGGAGCCTATTATACAAAGTGAAGTAAGCCAGAAAGAGAAACATCAATACAGTAATATTAAGGCATATATAAGGAATTTAGAAAGATGGTAACAATAACCCTATATTCAAGACAATAAAAGAAATTCAGATATATAGACATTCTTCTGATGGGTTGGTGGTGAGAATTTTAAAAATTTATATAGAGACGCGAGAGACGCCCGGCTCCCGGCGGCGCAGACGCGAGAGACGCCCGGCTCCCGGCGGCGCAGACGCGAGAGACGCCCGGCTCCCGGCGCAACCAACCACGTGCAGAATCGTGGCTGAGAGGAGCTTCCCCACGCCCAGAGTTAGGGCGGTGGCCGAGAGGAGCTGTACCACATCCAGGAGGCGGTGGCTGCTTGGGCACCGGAGGGCCAGGAGGAGCTGATCCACATTCAAAGCAGGAGGGGCGGCCTTGAGGAGATACCCCTCGTCCAAGGTAAGCTGCAGCGGCTGCGCCTTGCTGGAGAAGCTGGGAAGAGATACTCCACGACCAAGTGGAATATAAGAATCCAGTGTTCTGGGGAGGAAGGAACAAGACGGCGAGACCACTTTCTTCCCCACAAATTCATCAGAAGAACATTTGAACGTGGAGTAAAGTCCACAAAACAACTTCTGAATACTGGCAGAGGACATCAGGCTCCCAGAAAAGTAGCCCATTGTCTTCTAAAGGAAAGAGAAGAAATCCAGCTGCACCCACCAGAACACTGACACATGCTTCCCTAACCAGGGAACCCGGACAAGTCACCTGTCCAACCCCACACACAGCGAAGAAACTACATAATAAAGAGAACTCCACAAACTGCAAGAAGAGGGAAAGGACACCCCAAGCAAAGCAATATAAGCAAGATGAAGAGGCAGAGAAATACCCAGCAAGTAAAGGAACAAGATAATTGCCCACCAACACAAACAAAAGAAGAAGATATAGGGAATATACCTGATAAAGAATTTCGAATTTTGATGGTGAAAATGATTCAAAATCTTGAAAGTAAAATGGAGTTACAGATAAATAACCTGGAGAAAAGGATTGAGAAGATGGAAGAAAGATTTAATAAGGACTTAGAGGAAATAAAAAAGAGTCAATATACAATGAATAATGTAATAGATGAGATCAGAAACTCTCTGGAGGGAACAAACAGTAGAATAACAGAGGCAGAAGACAGGATAAGCGAACTAGAAGATAGAATTGTAGAAATAAATGAAACAGAGAGGAAAAAAGAAAAATGAATTAAAAGAAATGAGGACAATATTAGAGACCTCTGGGACAATGTTAAACGCTCCAACATTCGAATCATAGGAGTCCCAGAAGAAGAAGACAAAAAGAAAGACCATGAGAGAATACTTGAGGAGATAATAGTTGAAAACTTCCCTAAAATAGGGAAAGAAATAATCACCCAAGTCCAAGAAATCCAGAGAGTCCCCAACAGGATAAACCCAAGGCGAAATACTCCAAGACACATATTAATCAAATTAACAAAGATCAAACACAAAGAACAAATATTAAAAGCAGCAAGGGAAAAGCAGCAAATAACACTCAAGGGGATTCCCGTAAGGATAACAGCTGATCTTTCAACAGAGACTCTTCAGGCCAGAAGGGAGTGGCAAGATATACTTAAAGTGATGAAAGAAAATAACCTACAGCCCAGATTACTATACCCAGCAAGGATCTCATTCAAATATGAAGGAGAAATCAAAAGCTTTACAGACAAGCAAAAGCTGAGGGAATTCAGCATCACCAAACCAGCTCTCCAACAAATGCTAAAGGATCTTCTATAGACAGGAATCACAGAAAGAGTGTATAAACTTGAACCCAAAGCAATAAAGAAAATGGCTACGGGATCCTACTTTTCAATAATTACCTTAAATGTAAATGGGTTGAATGCCCCAACCAAAAGACAAAGGCTGGCTGAATGGATACAAAAACAAAACCCCCATATATGTTGTCTACAAGAGACCCACCTCAAAACGAGGGACGCATACAGACTGAAAGTGAAGGGCTGGAAAAAGATAGTCCATGCAAATAGAGACCAAAAGAAAGCAGGAGTAGCAATACTCATATCAGATAAAATAGACTTTAAAACAAAGGCTGTGAAACGAGACAAAGAAGGAAACTACATAATGATCAAAGGATCAATCCAAGAAGAAGATATAACAATTATAAATATTTATGCACCTAACATAGGAGCACCGCAATATGTAAGACAATCACTAACAAGTATGAAAGGGGAAATTAACAATAACACAATAATAGTGGGAGATTTTAACACCCCACTTACATCTATGGATAGATCAACTAAACAGAAAATTAACAAGGAAACACAATCTTTAAATGATATAATAGAAGAGTTAGACCTAATAGATATCTATAGGACATTTCATCCCAAAAAAATGAATTTCACCTTTTTCTCAAGCGCACACGGAACCTTTTCCAGGATAGATCACATCCTGGGACATAAATCTAGCCTTGGTAAATTCAAAAAAATTGAAATCATTCCAAGCATCTTTTCTGACCACAATGCAGTAAGATTAGATCTCAATTACAGGAGAATAACTGTTAAAAGTGCCAACATATGGAGACTGAACAACACGCTGCTGAATAATGAACTAATCATAGAAGAAATCAAAAGAGACATCAAAATATGCATAGAAATGAATGAAAATAAAAACACAACAACCCAAAACCTCTGGGACACTGTAAAAGCAGTGCTAAGGGGGAAGTTCATAACAATACAGGCATACCTCAAGAAACAAGAAAAAAGTCAACTAAATAACCTAACTCTACATCTAAAGCAACTAGAAAAGGAAGAAATGAAGAACCCCAGGGTCAGTAGAAGGAAGGAATCATAAAAAATTAGGGCAGAGATAAATGCAAAAGAAACAAAAGAGACCATAGCAAAAATCAACAAAGCCAAAAGCTGGTTCTTCGAGAAGGTGAATAAAATTGACAAACCACTAGCCAGACTCATCAAGAAACAAAGGGAGAAGAACCAAATCAATAAAATTAGAAATGAAAATGGAGAGATCACAACTGACAACACAGAAATACAAAGGATTATTAGAGAATACTATCAGCAATTATATGGCAATAAAATGAATAACCTGGAAGAAATGGACAAATTCCTAGAAAAGTACAACTTTCCAAAACTGAACCAGGAAGAAATAGAAAATCTGAACAGACCCATCACAAGCACGGAAATTGAAACTGTAATCAAAAATCTCCCAGCAAACAAAAGCCCAGGTCCAGACGGCTTCACAGCTGAATTCTACCAAAAATTTAGAGAAGAGCTAACACCTATTCTACTCAAACTCTTCCAGAAAATAGCTGAGGAAGGGAAACTTCCAAACTCATTCTATGAGGCCACCATCACCCTAATCCCAAAACCTGGTAAAGACCCCACAAAAAAAGAAAACTATAGGCCAATATCACTGATGAACATAGATGCAAAAATCCTTAACAAAATTCTAGCAATCAGAATCCAACAACACATTAAGAAGATCATACATCATGACCAAGTGGGCTTTATCCCAGAAATGCAAGGATTCTTCAATATACGCAAATCAATCAACGTAATACACCACATTAACAAACTGAAAAATGAAAATCATATGATTATCTCAATAGATGCAGAGAAAGCCTTCGACAAAATTCAACATCCATTTTTGATAAAAACTCTCCAGAAAGTGGGAATTGAAGGGACATACCTCAACATAATAAAAGCTATATATGACAAACCCACAGCAAACATTATCCTCAATGGTGAAAAACTGAAAGCATTTCCCCTAAAGTCAGGAACAAGACAAGGGTGCCCACTCTCCCCACTACTATTCAACATAGTTCTGGAAGTTTTGGCCACAGCAATCAGAGCAGAAAAAGACATAAAAGGAATACAAATTGGAAAAGAAGAAGTAAAGCTTTCACTGTTCGCTGATGACATGATCCTCTACACAGAAAACCCTAAAGACTCTACCAGAAAACTACTAGAGCTAATCAATGATTACAGCAAAGTTGCAGGATATAAAATCAACACACAGAAATCCCTTGCATTCCTATACACTAATAATGAGAAAATAGAAAGAGAAATTAAGGAAACTATTCCATTCACTGTTGCAATGAAAACAATTAAATACTTAGGAATATATCTACCTAAGGAAACAAAAGACTTGTACATAGAAAACTATAAAACACTAGTGAAAGTAATCAAAGAGGACATGAATAGATGGAGAAATATACCGTGTTCGTGGATTGGAAGAATAAATATTGTAAAAATGAGTATACTACCCAAAGTAATTTATACATTCAATGCAATCCCTATCAAGCTACCAACAATATTTTTCACAGAACTAGAACAAATAATCTCACAATTTGTATGGAAATACAAAAAACCTCGAATAGCCAAAGCAATCTTGAGGAAGAAGAATGGAACTGGGGGAATTAACCTGCCGGACTTCAGGCTCTATTACAAAGCCACAGTCATCAAGACAGTATGGTACTGGCATAAAGACAGAAATATAGATCAATGGAACAAAATAGAAAGCCCAGAGATAAACCCACGCTCCTATGGACACCTTATCTTCGACAAAGGAGGCAAGAATATAAAATGGAGAAAAGACAGTCTCTTTAACAAGTGGTGCTGGGAAAACTGGTCAGCCACTTGTAAAAGAATGAAACTAGAACACTTCCTAACACCATACACCAAAATAAACTCAAAATGGATTAAAGATCTAAATGTAAGACCAGAAACTATAAAACTCCTAGAGGAGAACGTAGGCAAAACACTCTCCGACATAAATCACAGCAGGATCCTCCAAGACCCACCTCCCAGAATATTGGAAATAAAAGCAAAAATAAACAAATGGGACCTAATTAAAATCAAAAGCTTCTGCACAGCAAAGGAAACTCTAAGCAAGGTGAGAAGACAACCTTCAGAATGGGAGACAATAATAGCAAATGAAGCAACTGATAAAGGATTAATCTCCAAATTATACAAGCAGCTCCTGCAGCTTAATTCCTGAAAACTAAGTGACCCAATCAAAAAATGGGCCAAAGAACTAAACAGACATTTCTCCAAAGAAGACATAAAGATGGCTAATAAACACATGAAAAAATGCTCAACATCCCTCATCATCAGAGAAATGCAAATCAAAACCACAATGAGATACCATTTCACACCAGTCAGAATGGCTGCTATCCAAAAGTCTACATACAATAAGTGCTGGAGAGGGTGTGGAGAGAAGGGAACCCTCTTACACTGTTGGTGGGAATGCAGACTGGTATAGCCACTATGGAGAACAGTGTGGAGATTCCTCAGAAAACTGGAAATAGAACTGCCATATGATCCAGCGATCGCACTCCTGGGCATACACACCGAGGAAACCAGAATTGAAAGAGACACATGTACTCCAATGTTCATTGCAGCACTGTTTATAATAGCCAGGACATGGAAGCAACCTAGATGTCCATCTGCAGATGAATGGATAAGAAAGCTTTGGTACATATACACAATGGAGTATTTCTCAGCCATCAAAAAGAATGCATTTGAATCAGTTTTAATGAGGTGGATGAAATTGGAGCCAATTATACAGAGTGAAGTAATCCAGAAAGAAGAACATCAATACCGTATATTAACGCATTTATATGGAATTTAGAAAAATGGTAACCTGAACCCTGTATAAGAGACTGCAAAAGACACATAGGCATTTAGAACAGTCTTTGGGACTCTGTGGGAGAGGGTGAAGGTGGAATGATTGGAGAGAATGGAATTGTAGCATGTATATTATCATAAGTGACCAGTCCAGGTTCGACGCATAAATTTTCCTCTGTTCATTTCTTTGCATTTGTGCTTTTTTAATAAAATTCTTTTTTAGATATATATAAAAAAAAAAAAAGAAATTCAGATATAAAGAACAGACTTTTGGACTATGTGGGAGAAGGTGAGCGTAGTATAATTTGAGAGAATAGCATTAAACATGTATATTACCATATGTGAAATATATCACCAGTCCAGGTTCAATGCATGAGACAGGGCACTCAGGACCAGAGCACTGTGATGACCCTGAGAGATGGGATGAGGAGGGAGGTGGGAGGCGGGTTCAGGATGTGGGGACACATGTACCCCCATGGTTGATTCATGTCTATGTATGGCAAAAACCACCACATTGTAATTATCCTCCAATTTAAATAATTAAATTTATTTAAAAAATAAAAAAAGCAAACAAAAAGTTATACCTGGAGGAACAAGGTAAGTATGGGCTTGGAGTACAAAATGAAGCAGCACAAACGTAGCAGTTTTGCCAAGAGAATGTCATAGTAAAGGGTAGCAAACGTCATAGCAAAAGGGTCATAGCAAACACCCTCTTCAAACAATACAAGAGATGACTCTACTCATGGACATTACCAAATAGTCAGTACTGAAATCAGACTCTGTATATGCTTTGCAGCTGAAGATGCAGAAACTCTATAAAGCGAACAAAAACAATACCTGGAGCTGACTGTAGCTCAGATCATAAGCTCCTTATTGCAAATTCCAGGCTTAAATTTAAGAAAGTAGGGAAAACCACTAGATCATTCAGATATGACCAAAATAAAAGCCCTTATGATTACAGAGTGTAAGTAACAGATTCAAAGAAGTAGATCTGGTAGACAGAATGCCTGAAGAACTATGGACGGAGGTTCATAACATTGTACAAGTGGTGGTGATCAAAAGTATCCCCAAGAATGCAAGAAGTCAAAGTGTTTGTCTGAGGAGGCCTTACAAATAGCTGAGAAAAGAAAAGAAACTACAGGCAAATGAAGCAAAAGATATATCCAACTTAATGCAGAGTTCCAAAGCATAGCATGGAGAGACAAGAAAGCCTTCTTTTTTTTTTCTTTTTTTTTTTATTGGAGGCTAATTACTTTACAATAATATGTTGGTTGGTTTTGCCATACATTGACTTGAATCTGCCCCGGGTGAACAATGCAATGAAACAGAGGAAAACAACAGAATTGGTAAGACTAAATACCACTTCAAGAAAACTGGAGATACCAAGGGAACATTTCATGCAAAGATGCATACAATAAAGGACAAAAATGTCAAGGACCTAAGAGAAGCAGAAGAGATTAAGAAAAGGTGGCAAGAATATACAAAGAACTATATAAAAATGTCTTAATGACATGGATAACCATGATGTCACAAACCTAGAGCCAGACATCCTGGAGTGTGAAGTCAAGTGGGCCTTAGGAAGCATTACTATCAACACAGCTAGTGGAGGTGATGATATTCCAGATGACCTATTTATTACAAATCCTAAAATATGATGCTGTTAAAGTGCTGAATTCAATATGCCAGCAAATTTGGAAAACTCAGCAGTTGCCATAGGACTGGAAAAGTCAGTTTTCTTTCCAATCCCAAAGAAGAACAATTCCAAAGAATGTTCAAACTTCA
Organism: Moschus berezovskii; assembly: GCF_049115385.1. NCBI lineage: Eukaryota > Metazoa > Chordata > Mammalia > Artiodactyla > Moschidae > Moschus > Moschus berezovskii. The sequence continues at coordinate 44,636,861 of NC_142488.1, read as the reverse complement.
TTTGACAACAAAATTGCAATCATTTCACATGTTAGCAAGATAACACTCAAAATGCTTCAATCTAGGCTTCAGCAGTACATGAACTGAGAACATTCAGATGTTTAGAAAAGGCAGAGGAACCAGAGATCAAATTGCTAATACCCAGTGGATCATTGAAAAAGCAAGAGAATTCCAGAAAAACATCTACTTCTGTTTCATTGACAATGCTAAAGCCTTTGACTATGTGGATCACAACAAAGTGTGGAAAATTCTTAAAGAGATAGGAATACCAAACCACCTTACCTGTCTCCTGAGAAACCTGTATGCAGGTCAAGAAGAAAGAGATAGTACTGGAAATGAAACAACAGGCTGATTCAAAATTGGGGAGGGAGTACATAAAAGCTGTATAGTCTCACCCTGCTTATTTAACTTCTATTCAGAGTACATCATGTGAAATTATGGGTTGGATGAACCACAAGCTGGAATCAAGATTGCCAGGAGAAATACCAATAATCTCAGATACACAGATGATAACACTCTAACGGTAGAAAGTGAAGAGGAACTAAAGAGCCTCTTGATGAAGGTGAAAGAGGAAAGTGAAAAAGCTGGCTTAAAAATTAACATTCAACACATGTACACCAGTGGCTGATTAATGTCAATGTATGACAAAAACCAGCACAATATTGCAAAGTAATTAACCTCCAATTAAAATTAATTAATTTTTAAATTAACGTTCAAAAAACAAAGATCATGACATCCTGTTTCACCACTTCATAGCCAATAGATGGGGAGAAAATGGAAACAGTGAGAGACTTTATTTTCTTGGGCTACAAAATCATTGTGGATTGTGACTACAACCATGAAATTAAGACACTTGCTCCATGGAAGAAAAGCTATGACAAACCTAAACACCATATTTAAAAGCAGAGGTATCACTTTGCCTACAAAGGTATGTATAGTCAAAGCTATGGTTTTTCCAGTAGTCATGTATGGATGTGAAAGTTGGACCATAAAGAAGGCTGAGCACCAAAGAATTGATGCATTCGAACTGTGGTGCTGGAGAAGACTCTTGATAATCCCTTGGACAACAAAGAGATCAAACCAGTCATTCCTAAAAGAAATTGACCCTGAATATTCCTTGAAGGGACTGATGCTGAAGCTGAATCTCTAATAGTTTGGCCACCTGATGCAAAGAGCCAATTAATTGGAAAAGACTCTGATGCTGGGGAAGACTGAAGGCAGGAGAAGGGGATGACAGAGGATGAGTTGGTTGGATGGCATCATTGACTCAATGAACATGAGTTTGAACAAAGTCCAGAGATGGTGAAGGACAGGGAAGCCTGGCGTGCTGCTGGCCATGGAGTCGTAGAGAGTCAGACACAACTTAACAAGTGAACAACAACAGTATATTATATATATATATATATACCACATACTTGCCAACGTTTTTCATTTGTAGTCTTTCTGATCATAGTCATTCCAATAAGTATGAAGTGATATCTCAGTTTGTTTTTGACTTTCATTACTCTGATCATTAGCAGTGTTGAGTGTGTTGAGTATCTTTTGCTGTGCCCATTGGCCATCTGCATATATTCTTTGGAAAATAATCTATCAGTTTTTCTGCCCATTTTAATTAATTTTTGATATTGAAAGAATGTGAGATTTTTATATTTTCTATATTAACCCATTACTGGTCATATTATTTGCAAATATTTTCTCCCATTTGGTTGGTTTTTTGTTTTGTCAGTGATTACCATTGCTGTGAGAAAGCTTTTAACTTGGTACCACTTGTTTATTTTTGTTTTGGTCTCACTTGCCTTAGGAAACAGATTCCAAAATTATTGCTAGGGATCATGTCAAACAGTATTCTGCCTATGTTACTTTTTAAGAGTTTTATGGGTTCTGGTCTTATATTTAGGTCTATGTGAAAGTAAAAGCTACTTATCTGTGTGCAACTCTTTGCGACTCCATGGACTATACATGAAGCTGAAGCTCTAATAGTTTGGCCACCTGATGCAAAGAGCCAATTAATTGGAAAAGACTCAGATGCTGGGAAAGACTGAAGGCAGGAGAATTCTCCAGGCCAGAATACTGGAGCGGGTAGCTGTTCCATTCTCCAGGGGATCTTCCCAACCCAGGAATTGAACCCATATCTCCCCCATTGCAAGTGGATTCTTTACCAGCTGAGCCACCAGGGAAGCCCAAGAATACTGGAGTGGGTAGCTTCTCCCTCCTCCAGGGGATCTTTCCAATCCAGGAATCAAACCAAGGTCTCCTGTATTGCAGGTGGATTCTTTACCAGCTGAGCCACTGCTGCTGCTAAGTCACTTCAGTCGTGTCTGACTCTGTGCGACCCCATAGATGGCAGCCCACCAGGCTCCCCCATCCCTGGGATTCTCCAGGAAAGAACACTGGAGTGGGTTGCCATTTCCTCCTCCAATGTGTGAAAGTGAAAAGTGAAAGTGAAGTCGCTCAGTCGTGTCCGACCCTTAGGGACCCCACGGACTGCAGCCTACCAGGAGCCTCCGTCCATGGGATTTTCTAGGCAAGAGTACTGAAGTGGCTTGCCATTGCCTTCTCTAGTGAAGCCCATTTAGGCCTATGTCTATAATGCATTTTGAATTTATTTTATTCATGATATAAGAAAACATTCTAATTTCATTTATTTACATGTAGCTGTCCAACTTTCCCTGCACCATTAATGAAGACATATTCTTTTCTAAATTGCATATTTTGCCTACTTTCTCATGAATTAACTGACTATAATTGTGTGAGTTTATTTCTGGGCTTTCTATTATGTTCTATCAATGTGTAAGCTTTTGTGGCAATATCATACTGTTTTCATTACTGTGGCTTTGTAATATAGTCTTAAATCAGATTGCATGATTCCTCCAGCTTTGTTCTTTTTTAAAAAATATTTTTTGGTTATTCAGATTCTTTTGTGAGTCCATATAAGTTTTAAAACTATTTGTCCTTGTTGGTGAAAAGTGCCTTGGATATTTTGATCAGTTCAGTCGCTCAGTCGTGTCCCACTCTTTGCGACCCCATGAATCACAGCATGCCAGGCCTCCCTGTCCATCACCAACTCCCGGAGTTCACTCAAACTCATGTCCATCGAGTCGGTGATACCATCCAGCCATCTCATTCTCTGTATTCCCCATCTCCTCCCGCCCCCAATCCCTCCCAGCATCAGAGTCTTTTAGAGTGAGTTAACTCGTCACGTGAGGTGGCCAAAGTATTGGAGTTTCAGCTTTAGCATCAGTCCTTCCAATGAACACCCAGGATTGATCTCCTTTAGAATGGACTGGTTGGATCTCCTTGCAGTCCAAGGGACTCTCAAGAGTCTTCTCCAGCACCACTGTTTAAAAGCATCAATTCTTCAGCGATCAGCTTTCTTCACAGTCCAACTCTCACATCCATACATGACCATGGGAAAAACCATAGCCTTGACTAGACGGACCTTTGTTGGCAAAGTAATGTCTCTGCTTTTTAATATACTATCTAGGGCAGTCATAAGTTTCCTTCCAAGGAGTAAGCGTCTTTTAATTTCATGGCTGCAATCAGAATCTTTTAATTTCATGGCTGCAGTGATTTTGGAGCCCAAAAAAACAAAGTCTGACACTGCTTCCACTGTTTCCCCATCTATTTCCCATGAAGTGATGGGACCAGATGCCATGATCTTTGTTTTCTGAATGTTGAGCTTCAAGCCAACCTTTTCACCCTCCTGTTTCACTTTCATCAAGAGGCTTTTGAGTTCCTCTCACTTTCTGCCATAAGGGTGGTATCATCTGCATATCTGGGGTTATTGATAGGGATTGCATTAAATCTGTAGATTTATTTGGGTAGTATGGCCATTTTAACAATAGAAATTATTCCAGTCTATAAACACAGGATACCTTTCAATTTCATTGCATCATCTTCAATTTACTTCATCAATGCTTTATAGTTTTCAGAGTATAGATCTTTCACTTCCTTGGCAAAGTTTATTTCTATGTATTTTGCTATTTTTGTTACAATTTTAAATGAGATTGTTTTCCTTTTTTCTCTTTCTGATAGTCAATTATTAGTATAAAGAAATGCAACAAATTTCTATATATTAATTTTGTGTTCTGAAACATTACTGAATTCATTTATTAGTTCTAACAGTTTTTTGGTGGAGACTTTAGGCTTTTCTATATAAATTATGCATTTTTATTTCTTCCTTTCAAATTTGGATGCCTTTTACTGTTTTTTTCTTGTCTGATTGCTGTACCTAAGACTTCTGATGTTATTCAGATACTACTTTCAATACTAAATAAAAATTCTGACAATGTCCTTGTCTTGTTCCTGGTTTTTGAGGAAGAGTTTTCTGCTTTTCATAGCTAAGTATGATTTTAGCTGTGGGCTTTTCAGAAATGGCCTTTATTATGTATAGTTATGTTCTCTCTATATCAACTTTAATGATAATTTTTTTCATGAGTGAATGTCGACTTTTCTCAAATGCTTCTTTTGCCTATTGAGATGATTTTTATCCTTTCATTTGATTATGTGGTGTATAACATTTATTGATTTGCAGATACTGAACCATATTTAAATCCCTAGAACAAATCTCACTTGATTATGTTGTATGATTCTTTTCACATATTGTCAAATTTCTTTTTCTAATATTCCGTTGACAGTTGCAACTATATTCATGAAAGATATTGGCCTATAATTTTCTGTTTTTGTATTGTCTTTATATAGTTTTGGTATCAGGGTAATGCTGGCCTCGAGAATGAATTTGGAAAACTTATATTCTCTTCATGTTTGTGGAATAGTTTGAAAACTATAGGTATTAGCTCTTTTTTGATGTTTAGTAGAATTCCCCCTTGAAGCCATCTGGTCCTGGACTTTCATTTCATTGGAAGTTTTTCCAGATTGTGTATTTCTTCTTAATTTAATCTTGGAAGATTTCGTGTTTATAGAATTTATCTATTACTAGGTTCACCAATTTGTTGGCATATAGCAGTTGGCCGTGTACTCATGACTTTTTGTCTCTCTCTGATATAGTTTGTTATTTCTCCTCTTTTCTTATTTGATGTGTTTGAATCCTCTCACTTTTTCTCTTGATGAGACTGGACCAAAGACTTGTTAAGACATTGTCCACTGGTTTTACAGTAGCATCTTATTTAGCCTACACATATTTGTATTTTTCCCATTTCCCTTCCTATAATTAATTTCCAGTTTCACATCATTATGATCAGAAAAAAAATGCTGAATATAACTTTCATCCTCTTAAATTTGTTGAGATTGATTTTGTGGCCTAGCAAGTGATCTATCCTGGAGAATGTTCCATGTGCACTTGAAAAGAGTGTGTATTCTGCTGTTTGGGGATGAAATATTCTATAGATATATATATTAAATTCAACTGATTTAATGTGTCATTTAAAGCCACTATTTCTTTGTTTTCTGTCTAGATGATTTGTCTATTGATGTTATTGAGGTATCAAAGTCCCCTATTGTCATCTTATTTTTACTTTCTCACTTTATGTCTGTTAATATTTGCTAAATATATATATATATATGTATGCTCATATATTAGGTGTATATATGTCAATGAGCCATATTTCCTTTTGCTGTTCCCTTTATCATTATATAATGAACTTTTCTTATCTTCTGTTATAGACTTTGTAAGTCCCCGATATACAAGTGAGTTCCCTTCCAAGAGCAGGTTTATAAGTCCAATTTGTTCATAAGTCTAACAATGTTAGCTTAAGTACTCAACTAACACAATCTGCTACATAGTACTGTACTGTAATAGGTTATAATACTTTTCACACAAGTAATGCATAAAATGCAGCTTTTAATCTTATAGTACAGTACCTTATAAAGTACAGTAGTGCAGTACAATAGCTGGCCTATAGAGACTACATTGAGTGAACAAGAGTCTGGAAGAGTGAGGGGAGGTGGGAGATGGTAGAGTTGAAGGATCATCAGCAATAAGAGAAAGAGGGCAAGCTGCAGTCTCACTCATGCCTGACGTTGATGTCACAAGTTCTGGTTCCTTGCTGGATTCAATTCTATCTACCCTCTTGAAAAAAATGATCTAGAGATGTCTGGATGGTACTGTACCAGATACATCACTGCTGCTTTTATGCTTGCTTCTGAACATCTCTGGCTTGAAATAAAGATACTGCACTACTGTACTCTGTACAGTACTGCACATTACACAAAAGCACAACTGCTTATAGAAGATGCACACACATGACAATGTATGAAGACACATGAACGTGATTGGATATGCAAACACATGTTCGCATCTTTGAGGGTATGCAGCTTGAAGAGTCCTATTAGGGGACTTACTGTATATTTTGTCTGATATGAGTTTTGCTACCCTAAGATTCCTTGCCATTTACACTTGTATTAAATTTCTTGTTTCATCTCCACACTCTCAGTCTGTGTGTGCCTTTAGCTCTGAAGTGTATTTCTTACAAGTAGCACATCAATCGGAGAAGGCAATAGCAAGCCACTCCAGTACTCTTGCCTGGAAAATCCCATGGATGGAGGAACCTGGTGGGCTGCAGTCCGTGGGGTCGCTAAGGGTCGGACACGACTGAGCGACTTCACTTTCACTTTTCACTTTCACACATTGGAGAAGGAAATGGCAACCCACTCGTGTTCTTGCCTGGAGAATCCCAGGGACGGGGGAGCCTGGTGGGCTTCCGTCTATGGGGTTGCACAGAGTCGGACACGACTGAAGTGACTTAGCAGTAGTAGCAGTAGCAGCAGCAGCACATCAATGGGTGTATTACTGATTTCCATTTTATTGTTTTCTGGTTGTTTTGTAGTTTTTCTCTGCAATTTTATTCTTCTTTTACTTTGATCCCTGTGTTTGGATGATTTTTTATATAGTTTTTTTTTTCTTTTTATCTTTTTTAATTTATTTATTTTAATTGGAGGCTAATTACTTTACAATATTGTATTGGATTTGCCATACATTGACATGAATCTGCCCCGGGTGTACATGTGTTCCCCATCTTGAACGCCCCTCCCACATTCCCCCGTATACCATCCCTCTGGTTCATCCCAGTGCACCTGCTCCGAGCATCCTGTATCATGCATTGAACCTGGACTGGTGATTCATTTCACATATGATAATGTACCTGTTTCAATGCCATTCTCCCAAATCATCCCACCCTCGCCCTCTCCCATAGAGTCCAAAAGACTATTTTATACATCTGTGTCACTTTTGCTGTCTCGTAAACAGGGTTATCGTTATCTTCTTTCTAAATTCCATATATATACATCAGTATAGTGTATTTGTATTTTTCTTCCTGGCTTACTTCACTCTGTATAATAGGCTCCAGTTTCATCCATCTCATTAGAACTGATTCAAATATATTTTTTAATTGCTGAGTAATATTCCACTGTGTGTATGTACCACAGCTTTCTTATCCATTCGTCTGCAGATGGACATCTAGGTTGCTTCCATGTCCTGGCTATTATAAACAGTGCTGTGATGAACATTGGAGTACATCTGTCTCTTTCAGTTCTGGTTTCCTCAATGTGTATGCCCAGGAGTGTGATTGCTGGGTCATATGGCAGGTCTATTTCCAGTTTTGTAAGGAATCTCCACAGTGTTCTCCATAGTGGCTGTACTAGTAAGAGGGTTCCCTTTTCTCCACACCCTCTCCAGCATTTATTGCTTGTAGACTTTTGGATAGCAGCCATTCTGACTAGCGTGAAATGGTACCTAACTGTGGTTTTGATTTGCATTTCTCTGATACTGAGTGATGTTGAGCATCTTTTCATGTGTTTGTTAGCCATCTGTATGTCTTCCTTGGAGAAATGTCTGTTTAGTTCTTTGGCCAATTTTTTGATTGGGTCATTTATTTTTCTGGAATTGAGCTGCAGGAGGTGCTTGTATATTTTTGAGATTAATTCTTTGTCAGTTGCTTCATTTGCTATTATTTTCTCCCATTCTGAAGGCTGTCTTTTCATCTGGCTTATAGTTTCCTTTGCTGTACAGAAGCTTTTAATTTTAATTAGGTCCCATTTGTTTATTTTTACTTTTATTTCCAATATTCTGGGACGTGAGTCATGGAGGATCCTGCTGTGATTTATGTCGGAGAGTGTTTTGCCTATGTTCTCCTCTAGGAGTCTTATAGTTTCTGGTCTTACATTTAGATCTTTAATTCATCTTGAGTTTATTTTTGTGTATGGTGTTAGGAAGTGTTCTAGTTTCATTCTTTTACAAGTGGTTGACCAGTTTTCCCAGCACCACTTGTTACAGAGATTGTCTTTACTCCATTGAATATTCTTGCCTCCTTTGTCAAAGATAAGGTGTCCATAGGTGCAGGCATTTATCTCTTGGCTTTCTATTTTGTTCTATTGATCAATATTTATGTCTTTATGCCAGTACCATACTGTCTTGATGACTGTGGCTTTGTAGTAGAGCCTGAAGTCAGGCAGGTTGATTCTCCCAGTTCCATTCTTCTTTCTCAAGATGGCTTTAGCTATTCGAGGTTTTTGTATTTCCATACAAATTGTGAAATTCTTTGTTCTAGCTCTGTGAAAAATACCACTGGTAGCTTGATATTGATTGCATTGAACCTATAAATTACTTTGTGTTATATATTCATTTTCACAATTTCTATTTTCCCAATTCAGGAACACAATATATTTCTCCATCTATTAGTGTCCTCTCTGATTTCTTTCACAGTGTTTTATAGTTTTCTATATATATTTCTTTTGTTTCTTTAGGTAGATATATTCCTACATATTTAATTCTTTTCATTGCAACGGTAAATGGAATTGTTTCCTTAATTTCTGTTTCTATTTTCTCATTATTACTTTATAGGAATGCAAGGGATTTCTGTATGTTGATTTTATATCCTGCAACTTTACTATATTCATTGATTAGCTCTAGTAATTTTCTGGTAGAGTCTTTAGGGTTTTCTGTGTAGAGGATCATGTCATCTGCAAACAGTGAGAGTTTTACTTCTTCTTTTCCAATTTGGATTCCTTTTAAGTCTTTTTCTGCTCTGATTGTTCTGGCCAAAACTTCCAAAACTATGTTGAATAGTCGTGGTGAGAGTGGGCACTCTTGTCTTATTCCTGACTTTAGGGGAAACACAATTTTTCACCGTTGAGGATAATGTTTGCTGTGGGTTTGTCATATATAGCTTTTATTATGTTGAGGAATGTTCCTTCTATTCCCGCCTTCTGGAGGGTTCTTATCATAAATGGATGTTGAATTTTGTCAAAGGCTTTCTCTGCATCTATTGAGATAATCATATGGTTTTTATTTTTCATGTTGTTAATGTCGTGTATTACATTGATTTGCGGATATTGAAGAATCCTTGCATCCCTGGGATAAAGCCCACTTGTTCATGATGTATGATCTTTTTAATGTGTTGTTGGATTCTGATTGCTAGAATTTTGTTAAGGATTTTTGCATCTATGTTCATCAGTGATATTGACATGTAGTTTTCTTTTTTTGTGGCATCTTTGTCAGGTTTTGGTATTAGGGTGATGGTGGTCTCATAGAATGAATTTGGAAGTTTCCCTTCCTCTGCAATTCCAGAATGAGCTGTGCATCTACCAGGGAAGTTGGTCCTGGTTTGGGGGACCCTCAGCAGAGACAAACTGTTTGGGCTCCTAGCTACGCCATGCAGGTGTTGCCACAGTCTTAGGTGTGTCATGTACTTCCCCAGGGGAGCTGGTCTTGCATTGTACCATGTTTATCAGATCCAAGCCACTGAGGACACCAAGAAGGCATGGGTAGCAACCCAAGGGAGTTAATGGCTTGGCAGTAGATATGATATCTGGGTCTAAGGCTGTAGAGGTCCCTTGGCTTCCATCTCTGGCAGTTATGCACCTGCTTCTCTGGCTCTGGGGACATAGACCACAGCTGGATCACCCCCTTCTGTATTCACTAGGGTGTGGTCCTTTGTTCTGTTAGCCTATCAGGTGCATCATTAGAAGTTTCCTGTGTGAGTAATCTATTCTTTCTCTGGTGGTCCCAGGATTTTCACTGTTTTGCCTCTGCTATATCACATTAGCCCCCTCAGAGTATCTCCATGGCATTCAGCCCCAATCCTTTGCCTAAGTACTGATCCACACAGCCTGAGCCTCTGCACCCAACCCCCACTAGCTGCGGGCAGATGCAAATGTATAAATTGCTTCTCAGCTGGAAAATGCCATTGGGCTCAATCTCTGGCTAAATCACACCACTCACAAAAAAACAATTCCTGCAAATTACAATTCTAAATATGATAGCCAAAAAAATAACAGCTAAATAATATGGGACAGGAGTAAAATCATTATGACCTCACAGTAAGGAAATAATCCTTTACCAATTTCAATAAAATTGCTAATTATAAAAAATATTGTTACCTTATATTATTTTAAAATTGTAAAACTATTTACTAAATGACACCACAAAAAAGTGAAACAAACAGCTACAAATTAGAAAATGGACTATAAGATACATATTACAAAGGACTGTTACTGAGAACACATAGTACATTTTCACAATCAAAAGGAAAAAGCAGACAATTCAATAAGAAGATTGACAAAAAGACTTCAAAGAGAATTCACAAAAGAAAGGACTCCAGCAGTATATAAACATATGATAAAGTGCTCAACATCATTAATCAGAAAAACACAAAGTTAAAGCACAAGAGTTTTTATTATTTACAGACAAACATGTTAACTGAACTTAAAGTGTTGCAATACCATGCTTTGTCAAAGATGTGCTACAAAAGCAATTCTCAAAAACATCTGGTGGGAATGAAAATCTTACAGCTGCTTTGGAAAGCAGTTTGGCATTATTTTTCATATGTAAAGATACTTATGATGAAACTTACAACAATTTTATTCATAATATCTGACAAATTTAAGTAACCCAAATGTCTATAAATATTATAATGGATAAATTTGTTGCATTATTTTCATATAATGGATTATTTTACAGGAATGAATCTGAAGCAAATGCAATGCAACCTCTTGATTTACACTTTAGAAGTTTAATGTTAAATGAAAGATCATAAAAAACACATACACTGTGATTCTGTTTGTATAAATCTCAAAAAAGAGACAAACAATTTTATTATTTAAGGATGCATAAGTAGGTTGGTAAAACCATTAAAACTGCAAGAAAATGATAGCCATGAAATTCAGGATAGACAATACTACTTTAGTAGGTGAGAGACAGATGTATCTGGGAATGAACAGATATGGGGAAGGCTTCTAGTGGAATTGTCAATGTTCTGTTTCTTGACCGAGTGGTTGTTACTTTCTGTTTAATTCATTTTTTGGTATATGTGTTACATTTCACAATAAAAGTTGCTTCTGAAAAAGAAGGAATATGTCAAAGAGAAAAAAAGGAGTAAGTAGAAATGATGACTTGATTGTTGCTGTTCGGTCACTCAGTCATATCCAACCCTCAACCTCATGGATTGCAGAATGCCAGGTTTCTCTCTCCTTTACCATATCTCGGAGTTTGCTCAAATTCATGTCCATTGAGTTGGTCATGCTATCTAACCATTTCATCCTCTGCCACCCTCTTCTCCTTTTGCCTTTCCTAGCATCAGAGTCTTTCCCAATGAGTCAGTTCTTTGCATCAAGTGGCCAAAGTATTTGAGCTTAAGTATCAGTCCTTCCAATGAATATTCAGGGTTGATTTCCTTTAGGATTGACTGGTTTGATCTCCTTGCAGGCCAAAGGACTCTCAAGAGTCTTCTCCAGCACAATTTCCTTGCAGGCCAAGGGACTCTCAAGAGTCTTCTCCAGCACAACAATTCAGAAGCAGGTTTTTGTTTTTTTTTTTTAAGGGTAGTTCTTAATTTTTTAACCATATATTATTTTCTTATCTGTGATATCTCCTGTGACTAAGGTACTATGATGAGATCTTTTATCATTTGGTTGACCTTTATATTTTACCATTTCTTCTTTAAATTGGTAAATTTTGTGCATTCTCAAAGACAATTTGTGTATATCCCAGATTGCGACCAAGAGGTAGCTTCTCCTTCTCGTCTTACATCCAAAGGTAGGCTGTAAATCAATGAAGCTTACCTGCCTGGAGCCTAAGCTGAGCCATCATTATGGTGGAAGAAATGGAAAGCTCTTTGTTATTAGTGTCACAACCAAACTCTTATATAAAGTGAGCAGTTATAGTTTCTTGGTATATATCTTTCATTGTCTTTATTCATGCCACTTCTTTTTCCTGAATTACTCTTTTCCTATTCTCTACAAATTCACCAGATCCCAATTTCAACAGCATCTTCTAAGGCATTTCCTATATTGATAGCTAGAATCAATAATTTACTCAAGTTCACAGATTCACTGATAGAGCCATTATTTATAACTTTATTACTATTTTAAAATAGTAACTAGTTTGAAAAATACTGCCTATGTGAATCATTTTAAAGGTTATCCCATATAAGAACTGTTCTGTGTTTTCTTAGATTATATGTTTGACATCCATATTAAGTATATTTTCTTATTTTATGTATTTTCATTGCTTTGGTTTTCTGGGACCTTATAGACCATGTGAGAGACTGACCATCCCAGGGCTAGTCTTTACTTGGCAATTACAAAGTGCTTAGCAGAGAGGATGCCTTTTACATACAAAGCAACCAATACTGTCCATAGCTTCAACCACCTCTTTATCTAAGTTTCACGTATCAAACCAATATTTTCTCTGCCTTAAATCATTCCAGGGCTAAGTACAAGATGACTAGAGATCACTTCTCTAGCCCAAAGCCCACAGGAATTGTTGAAACTACCTAATCGTAAATTGTTTCCTCCACAGTGCCTTGTCTTTCCAACAGAAATCCCAACACAGTCTCTGGTCTGTACTTTCTCCCTGTTCTTGTCTTCTGCCACCTGCCCAAAACCTACCACTTTCCTAGTGACCCTGTGTGGCATGCAGTGACCACTTCCCTAGGACATGTGAGTGAAATTAAATTCTTCCTCTCAAGCCTCATTCTCATTTCCTCCTGTGCCACATTGTGTCATATGTGCTGCTGCTGCTAAGTCAATTCAGTCGTGTCCGACTCTGTGTGACCCCATAGACGGAAGCCCACCAGGCTCCCCCGTCCCTGGGATTCTCCAGGCAAGAACACTGGAGTGGGTTGCCATTTCCTTCTCCAATGTGTGAAAGTGAAAAGGGAAAGTGAAGTCGCTCAGTCATGTCTGACTCATAGCGACCCCACGGACTGCAGCCTACCATGTTCCTCCATCCATGGGATTTTCTAGGCAAGAGTACTGGAGTGGCTTGCCATTGCCTTCTCCAGTGTCATATGTGCAACATGCATGTTTTCTGAACAAGAATGCATCATAAGTCCTTATAAAACTTCACAAAAACGGGGAATTTGCTCTTTTTAAAAATGGATTTCATGATCATAAAACTGTAAAGCAGTTTTCAGGTCTAGATTTTTGATCAACCATATGCTTTGTCCTTCAGTCTCTCTCTTGAATATTTTGAAATAAAATATATGTAAGTATGAAAACCAACAATCTCTTAACATTATAAAAGAACTTGGAAAGGTTCACAAATTGATAAGAGATTTCAAGAATCATTTCAAAGAGAGAAATCTGATTCCAGTGGGTTGATAATAAAACAGGCAGAGATTATTGTTGCTTAAAATATGCTATAAGAAAAGGTTCTAGTCCATATGGCCAATGAAACTTGGGAGAAGCTAAAGTTTAGCAAGTATGGTAGATGTTGTTACACTTTATACTTTAATTCCCAGAAAGCTCACAGTGTTTTGTGGGCTGTAATTGCTGTATCTGACCCATCTACTTTTTATTTTGTATTACTATATATTATATAAAATTATATATTTTACATAATTAGTATATAATATATAACATTATATATGTAATATTATGTTTTACTGTTATAAATATATACATGTGTGCATGCATGCTTAGTTGCTTCAGTTGTGTCAGACCCTTTGTGATCCTATGGGCTGTAGCCTGCCAGGTTCCTCTGTCCATGGAATTCTCCAGGCAAGAATACTGGAGTGGATTGCCATGCCCTCCTACATGGGATGTTTCCAGTCCAGGGATCAAACCTACATCTCTTACAACTCCTGCAGTGGCAGGTGTGTTCTTTACCACTAGAACCACCTGAGAAGCCTATATATAGCTATAAAACTATGTTATCAGCCATGATTATGTAAATATATACTGTTGGCATTTTCAGTAACCTATTATTGAACACTTTTTGCCCTTTCTGTATGCTCTTATTCTTTACTCTCATCAGATTATCTCCTGCCTCCCTCTCTCCAACTCCTATCAATATCAAACTCACTTTTCAAGCTGTTAAGTTCTACCTCCTTTTCAAGTTTTCTCTCAGTACCCCAGTTTTCACAGATTATCCCTTTCTCTTAACACTCTTTTACAAGGGCTTCCCTGATAGCTCAGTTGATAAAGAATCCACCTGCAATGTTGGAGACCCCAGTTCGATTCTTGGGTCAGGAAGATCTGCTGGAGAAAGGAGGATAGGCTACCCACTCCAGTATTCTTGGGCTTCCCTTGTGGCTCAGTTGGTAAAGAATCTGCAATGTGGTAGACCTGTGTTCAATCCGTGGGTTGGGAAGATTCCCCTGGAGAAGGGAAAGGCTACCCGCTCCAGTATTCTGGCCTGGAGAATTCCATGGACTGTATAGCCCATGCGGTCACAAAGAGTTAGATGTGACTGAGCAACTTGCATTTCACTTCTTCAAGCACTATCAAAATTTAAGCCATCATGGGTACAGATTGGAGGGGAAAGACCTGAAACAAGAATCATTACATAAAGAGATGTCTCTCCATAAAGAAAACTTGGTAGTAGCCTACAATGCTGCTCTGAACTAAGGCTAATATTAACACTGTGGGAAATATTAACATGACCCATGTAAGACTGGCCATCTGATGCAAAGAGCTGATGCATTAGAAAAGACCCTGATGCTGGGAAAGATTGAGGGCAGGAGGAGAAGGGGATGACAGAGGATGAGATGGTTGGATGGCATCACCAACTCACTGGACATGAATTTAAGCAGGCTCCGGAAGATGGTGAAGAACAGGGAATCCTATCAAGAGTCAGACATGACTGAGCAACTGTACAGTAACATGTAAGATTAAATGCAGTGAATTCTTCACTCTACCATTCTGTTCATCTATCATCAGAAATTAAAAAGTCAGGCCTACATCAAAGCAAGGCTACTTCAGTTCAGTTCAGTTGCTCAGTCATGTCCAACTCTTTGCAACCCCATGAATCGCAGCACGCCAGGCCTCCCTGTCCATCACCAACTCCCGGAGTTTACCCAAACTCATGTCTATCGAGTCGGTGATGCCATCCAGCCATCTCATTCTCTGTCGTCCCCTTCTCCTCCTGCCCCCAGTCCCTCCCAGCATCAGGGTCTTTTCCAATGAGTCAGTTCTTCGTATGAGGTGGCCAAAGTATTGGAGTTTCAGCTTCAGCATCAGTCCTTCCAATGAACACCCAGGACTGATCTCGTTTAGGATGGACTGATTGGATCTCCTTGCAGTCCAAGGGACTCTCAAGAGTCTTCTCCAACAGCACAGTTCAAAAGCATTAAGTCTTCAGTGCTCAGCTTTCTTCACAGTCCAACTTTCACCTCCATACATGACCACGGGAAAAACCATAGCCTTGACTATATGGACCTTTGTTAACAAAGTAATGTCTCTGCTTTTTAATATGCCATCTAGGTTGGTCATAGCTTTCCTTCCAAGGAGTAAGTGTCTTTTAATTTCATGGCTGCAATCACCATCTTCAGTGATTTTGGAGCCCCCCCCCCAAAAAAAAAGTCTGACACTGTTTCCACTGTTTCCCCGTCTATTTCCAATGAAGTGATGGGACCAGATGCCACGATCTTAGTTTTCTGAATGTTGAGCTTTAAGCCAACTTTTTCACGCTCCTCTTTCACATTCATCAAGACTCTTTTTAGTTCCTCTTCACTTTCTGCCATAAGGGTGGTGTCATCTGCATATCTGAGGTTATTTATATTTCTCCCAGCAGTCTTGATTCCAGCTTGTGCTTCATCCAGCCCAGCATTTCTCATGATGTGCTCTGCATACAAGTTAAATAAACAGAGTGCAATATACAGCCTTGACCTACGCCTTTTCCTATTTGGAACCAGTCTGCTGTTCCATGTCCAGTTGCTTCCTGACCTTCATATACTACTTAGGTGCAGCCAAAATCAGAGGGATAGGAGAGATGGCTGAGAGCAACCAAGAAAGTGAATAATGCAAATTTGTAGACAAAGTTAAGAAATAACTAGCCTCTGAGCACTTCTATAAATAATTCATGAGTTACAGAGGCAATTGACATGCAACTGTGGAGAAGCAATGTATCTCAGATGAAAGGAACCTCTTAAAAACAGTTTTGAAGATGTTCAGAGACTAAAAGGGTTTTACTAACTTTGAAAATCAAGGATTATTTCATATAAGCTGGCATTACTAGGTTTATAATAGAAAAGATATCAAAATAAATCATTCACTCAATAACTGTTGCAAAGTATATGTTCATTGTTTCAACAGATATTTAATAAATATCTAGTATATCCTCTTCTAGTTGCTGTAGTTTTGACAGTGAATGAAGCAAACAAATATTGTTCTGTAAAAACAATCTTAGATGCCATTTCATTGTTTTTGTCCCTGCATATTACTCCTACTCTTGGAAACTGAGAGGCATTGTCCTGCTTTGTGAAGAGGAAAACGAGCTCGTGCTGGATTAAGAGAAATCAAAACCCACACAAACTACAGCTAAGAAGGATGGAGAACACCATGTAACCAATCACTCACTCTTTATAGGCCCCACTGTACCTGCTGCCTGGGCTTAGTTAAGATACTATCCATAAAATCAGTATCCAAAGACAACCTATGGTAGAATATTGTCTATTACTTTTAGCATTATGCATACAAAACATATGTGTATTTTTTGTTTGCAAAAATCTGGCTTATAATATATGTACTCTTTTGTATAATGCTTCTGTAACTTCAAATTATAAGAATTTAGAAGTGTATTAAAATTTCAACATTTAGATGCTAAATAAGAGTTAACACAATGAATATTTAGCTAGAAAATATAGAATATTTATCCAAT
Organism: Moschus berezovskii; assembly: GCF_049115385.1. Taxonomy (NCBI): domain Eukaryota; kingdom Metazoa; phylum Chordata; class Mammalia; order Artiodactyla; family Moschidae; genus Moschus; species Moschus berezovskii. Next base: position 44,619,805 of record NC_142488.1, on the reverse strand, counting down.
TTCAGATAAGGTAAGACTTTCTAAGCAGAGATGCAAAAATCAATATCTGGAAAATCGAATTTGGCTTATGAATTAAAATATCTTTAAAACAAAAAAATTCATAAAATTTTATTATGTAAATATATAATCTTTTTCTGCCTTTTCATTATATTCATGGGGTTCTGAAGCCAAGAATGCTGTAGTGGTTTGCCATTCCCTTCTCCAGTGGACCACATTTTATCAGAACTCTCCATCATGACCTGTCCATCTTGGGTGGTCCTACATGGCATGGCTCTTAGTATCACTGAGTTAGACAACATTGTGATTCATGGGATAAGTTTGTTTAGTTTTCTGTGGTTGTGGTTTTCATTCTGTCTGCCCTCTGATACATGAGGATAAGAGGCTTAAGGAAGCTTCCTGGTGGAGGGAGGGTAAAACTGGGTCTTGCTCTTGTGGGCAGGGACATGCTTATTAAATCTTTAATCCATTTTTTTTTTTTTTTGCTGATGGGTGGGGCTGTGTACCCTCTCTGTGGTTTGGCCTGAGTCCAAACTATGATAGAGTTAATGGCACTAATGGTGACCTCCTACAAAAGGACTTATGCCCGCATGCCACGGCTCTCAGGATTGTTGTAGTCATTGGCTCTGACCCCACGGCAGGCCACTGTCAACCCACACCTCCACTGGAGACTCTTGGACACACAAGCAAGTCTGGCTCAGTCACTTGCAGAGTCACTGCTCCTTTCTCCTGGTGTGCACAAGGTTTTGTTGTGCCCTTCAAAAATCTGTTTCCCTAATGATTCTCAGTCCTTTTGCTGGATCCCCAGGTTGGGAAATCTGTTGTGGGCCCTAGAACTTTTGAAACAGTGAAAGAACTTCTTTGGCATAATTGTTCCCCAGTTTGTGGGTCATTGGCTTGGTGGCTCTATAGTGGAGTTAATGACAACCTCCTCAAAGAGGATTATGCCACACACTGTGCCTCCCAGGTCTGGTGCAACCAGAGTCCCTGTCCCCGGGGCAGGTCACTGCTAACCCATGCCTCCACAGGAGACACTCAAACACTCAAATGCAGGTCTGGCTCGGTCTCTTGTGGGGGTTTCCCTCAGTCCTGGTGCACACAAGGTTTTGTTTGTGCCCTCCAAGTGTCTCTATTGGGTCTGAGATTTAATTTTTAATGCAACTGCGTCCTTCCTACTGTCTTGTTGGGGATTCGTCTTTGCCCTTGGATCCAGGTATCTTTTTTTGGTGGGATTCAACATTTTCTTGTTGATGGTTATTCAGCAGCTAGATGCCATTTTGGTGTTGTTACAGGAGAAGATGAATACATGTCCTTCTACCCCACCATCTTACATTGATAGTGATAACATCAAATGGTAAAGCCACTTTGGAAAATAGTTTGACAGTTTCTTATAAACTGAACATAGAGCCCAGAAAAGGGGGCAGTGGGAGGAGCTTTACATTTCATGCAAAGATGGACACAATAAAGGACAGAAACAGCATGAACCTAAAAGAAGCAGAAGATATAAAGAAGAGGTGGCAAGAAATACACAAAACTATACAAAAAGATCTTAATAATCCAGATAACCATGATGGTGTGATCACTCACCTATAGCCAGACATCTTGGAGTGTGAAGTCAAGTGGGCCATAGGAAGCATCACTGCTAACAAAGCTAGTGAAGGTGATGGAATTCCAGTTGAGCTATTTCAAATCCTGAAAGATAATGCTGTTAATGTTCTGCACCCAATATGCCAGCAAATATGGAAAACTAAGCAGTGACCACAGGACTGGAAAAAAAATCAGCTTTCATTCCAATCATAAAGAAGGGGAATGCCAAAGAATGTTCAAACTACTGCACAATTGCACTCATCTCACACGCCAGCAAAGTAATGCTCAAAATTATCCAAGCCAGGCTTCAACAGTATGTGAACTGAGAACCTCCAGATGTTCAAGCTGAATTTAGAAAAGGCAGAGGAACCAGGGGTCAAATTGGCAACATCCACTGGATCACAGAAAAAGAAAGAATTCTAAACAAACAAACAAACATCTACTTCTGCTTCATTGACTTCATTGATGCTTCCTAAGTTTTGACTGTGTGGATCACAACAAACCGTGGAAAATTCTTCAAGAGATTGGAATACCAGACCACATTACATTACCTGCCTCCTGAGAAAACTGTATGCAGATCAAGAAGCAACAGTTAGAACCAGATATTGAACAATGGACTGGTTCCAAATTGGGAAAGGAATATGTCAAGGCTGTATATTGTCAGCCTGATTATTTAACTTATATCCAGAGTACACCATGCAAAATTCTGGGCTGCATGAAGCATAAGCTGAAATCAAGATTGTTGAGAGAAATATCAGTAGCCTCGGACACGCAGATGACACCATCCTTATGGCAGAAATTGAAGAGGAACTAAAAAGCCTCTTGGTGGAGGTGAAAGAGGAGAGTGAAAAAGCTGGCTTAACTCAATATTAAAAAAACTAAAATCATGGCATCCAGTCCATCACTTCAGGGCAAATAGATAGGGAAACAATGGAAACAGTGACAGACTTTATTTTCTCAGGCTCCAAAATCACTGCAGATGGTGACTGCAGCCATGAAATTAAAAGACACTTTCTCCTTGGAAGGAAAGTTATGACAAACCTATACAGCATATTAAAAGGCAGAGATATTACTCTGCTGACAAAGTTCTATATAGTAAAAGATATGATTTTTCCAGTAGTCATGTATGGTGTGAGAATTGGACCATAAAGGAGGTTGAGTGCCAAAGAGTTGATGCTTTTGAACTGTGGTGTTGGAGAAGACTCTTGAGAGTCCTTCAGACAGCAAGGAGATCAAATCAGTCAATCCTAAAGGAAATCAATCCTGAATATTCCTTGGAAGGACTGATGCTGAAACTGAAGTTCTAATACTTTGGCCACCTGATGCGAAGAGCCAACTCATTAGAAAAGACTTTGATCGTGGGAAAGATTGAAGGCAGGAGGAGAAGGGGACAGCAGAGGATATGATGGTTGAATGACATCTCTGATTCAATGGACATGAGTGTGAGCAAGCTCCAGGAGATGGTGAAAGACAGGAAAGCCTGGTGTGCTGCAGGCTATGGGGTCACAAAAAGTTGGACACGACTGAGTGACTGAACAACAACAAAATATAACCTTTTAACTATTTTCATTTTTATATGTATATATGCATATATATGGGCTTCCCAGGTGGCACTAGTAGTAAAGAACCCACCTGCCAATTCAGGAGAGGTAAGGAATGCAAGTTTGATACCTGGATCAGACAGATGCCCTGGAGGAAGTCATGGCAACCCACTCCAGTATTCTTGCCTGGAGAATCCCCATAGACAGAGGAGTCTGATGTGCTACAGTCCATAGGGTCATAAAGAGTGGGGCACGACTGAAGGTGACTTAGCACGCATGCACACCATACATATGTGTAATCTTACATTATAAGAAGCTAATAAGCTTTTGACAATCACTAAGGAGAAAATATATATAAATCTATACAGAAATAGTGGAGAAGGCAATGGTAACCCACTCCAATACTCTTGCCTGGAAAATCCCATGGACGGAGGAGCCTCATTTAGGCTGTAGTCCACGGGGTTGCTAAGAGTCGACATGACCGAGCAACTTCACTCTCACTTTTCACTTTCCTGCATTGGAGAAGGAAATGGCAACCCATTCCAGTGTTCTTGCCTGGAAAATCCCAGGGACGGGGGAGCCTCCTGGGCTGCCGTCTATGGGGTCGCACAGAATTGGACACGACTGAAGTGACTTAGCAGCAGCAGCAGCATACAGAAATAAACATTTCCCTGGAAGCTCAAACAGTAAAGAATCTGCCTGCAATGCAGGAGACCAGGTTTGATCCCTGTGTCAGGAATCTCCCTGGAGAAGGAAATGGCAACCCACTCCAGTTTTCTTGCCTGGAGACTTTCATGGACAGAGGACCCTGGCAGGTTGCAGTCCATGGGGTCACAAAGATTTGGACATGACCAAGTGACTAACACTTTCTTTTGGGTCTTCCTTGGTGGCTCAGACAGTAAAGAAACTGCTCGCAATGTGGGAGACCAGGATTCGATCCCTGGTTCAGGAAGATCTCCTGGAGAAGGAAATGGTTACCCACTCCAGTATTCTTCCCTGAGAATCCCATGGACAGAAGAGCCTGGCAGGCTACAGTCCATAGGCTTTCAAAGAGTTAGACACAGCTTAGTAACTAATACTTTTCATACAGAAATAAGCAAAGAATATGAAGATGTACCTTATCAGAAAATTTTGAATGATCTTTCTCTATTGATATTTCAGAATTATACATATATACAAAATTATATGTGTATAATATGTACATTAACATGTATATCATGTACATATATAATTTTGCATATATGTATAATTTTGTGCATACATATGCATATACACACATACATCAAATAAAAGTTTGCCTTCTCTATAATGAAAGAGGAATAATAAGATAATGGTATACCACTGTTCATCTTTTTAAAATTACTGAAAGTTGAAGGTAGATGATTATATTCAATACTGCTGACAGTATTGAAAAGAATTCTCCCACTTGCAGGAGAAATGTGAATATGTACACTGTTTAACACTGTGATCCAAATGCCTTTAATTCAGTCATTTCCCTTATAGGAAAGCATTTTCAAGGAAAACCTGGAGGCAGAGGCCCTGAACAATAGGCTAGACTGAATGGAAGACTGAAGGCAGGGGACGGGGCCGCAGAGAGAGAGGGGCTGAAGCGGACAATGAAGAATGCAGAGCCTCCACTGTGACGTTTTGGACTGTGCTAAAATATCCAAGTGAGACTACGGGCTAAGCAGAGGTGGCAGGCCAAAGCAATGCCATGGCAGGAAAGTCTCTGCAGTTGTCTCTTTAGGGGCTCTAACAGCCTTTATCTACGGGGTCCTTGAACAGTCGGATTCTGCGATGCAGGGGATCTGGCACAGAGGAACTACAGCAGCCAGAAACCCAGGCAGGTCCCAGTTATGTGGCTAGCAGCCGTAAACCCAAACAGAACACCAGTTCCGGCTTGGGCCCAGAGTCTGAGAAGAGACACACGTTTCGAGACCAGGAGGAGAATCTACTTGCTGTCATCTATACAAGCCAGGGTAAAAAAGTTATGATCACATCTGAGCATGCTTACCAAACTTTATTTTTAAATGAGGAAATCAGTGACATTAAAATCCGTGCTCTGGGGAGAGTACGGTGTTTACACAAAATGTTTTTATGTCAGTTGGACTACTTTGCTACAATGTTTAGAAATTCTTGGAAAGAATGTCACAAAGATATTATTGACCTGGAGATTAATGACCAGAATATAAATGTAGAATCCTTGCATTTTGTATTAGGCTCGTTGTATAGGAATGAATATGTCTTAATTGAGCCCCTTCAAGGTCCAGGAGTTTTGGCAACCGTGTGCCTGCTTCAAGTACAGGACTTAATTCAGCAGTGTGATAAGACCATGAAGGAAACAATTAATGTGAAAACTGTATGTAGCTTCTATGTGGCAGCAGAAACATATGGGTTACATTCTGTAAAGACAGCATGTTTTGAATGGCTTCTCCACAATCTGATGACTCATCTAAGTGTTGAACTTTACAAAGAACTCAGTACAGATCTTATGAATAGGGTCATTTCTTCTTCTGATTTATTAGTAATGCAGAAGGAAATCGATATATATACTACACTTAAACAGTGGATGTTCCTCTGCCTTAACCCAGGTTGGAAAGGCACAATGAAATGGCTTTTAGTTAATGCAAACACATGGTTTTCCAGGCACAGGGAACATGATGGTAGCATTTCCTTTCTTGAAACTAAACAAGGCATAGTATTTCAACCAGTGTTTAAAAATTTGAGGTTTCAGCATATTATCTGTGACCTGGCCTCCACAAGTGTTATTGAACAAGATGCTCTAATACCTTCAGAATGGTTATCGTATGTTTATAAACGAAAATGGTTTACCTTCCTTAGAGCACAACAATACAGGGAAATTGGTCCTAGAGACATCAATGAAACCGAACTTGAAGAATATAGCATGAGATGTGGCAAAAGGATTGTCAGAGATGGAAAATACTCCTGGAAGTGGTCCGGTTACAACTTTGGAGTTCATTTGCATGTCGTCTTCACCAGCCATTATATAATTTTCAAACACTTTGCTTTCAATCAGCCATATGATGGCTCCATCTGTTTACAACCTCAAAGAAATATTGCATTCAGATTAACTTTGGTATATTTTGATTCTAGTGGAAAACCGAGCTTCAGGAAAACAACTGGTTATAAAATCCTTACCCTTGAAAAGGACGAGGAACAAATGGTAATGAAACTGGATAGAATAGCTTTGAGCTTCCCTTCATATATATTCTGCAATTTCCTGTTTATATCGTTAGAAAATCCAGGAAATTGATGATATTGAAAACTTCTGGTGTCTCATTTCATTTAATGGCCCTACTGTTAAACACAATAAAAATGAACAACAGCAAAAGAAAATAATCTTTTGAATGTAGAAACTATCATAAATACTGTCTTCATTTTATTTCTATGTATCTGTGAAGAAAAATTCAATTCCAAGAAAATATCTGTGAAACCAAGTAGTCAGTGATGAAACCAAAAAGACATCTTTTGCTTTTCATATACTGTCAACGGGCATGCTCCAAATGGAAATAATAGATTATATTTCCAAGGAACCAAAAAGAAATTAACTTGTTGGATAAATTTTACCCTAACCAATATTGAGACAGAATAAAGAATTCTCTTCCTTGCTGAAATGATTGTGCAAATGTGGCTTTATTTGAAGCACTGTATTATAGGAGAAAATAAACCATGAAATAAAACCTGAGATTAGAGATTCTTTTTTGGTTTCTGTAATATAGAGTTACAAATTATCAGACAATGTCTGATAATTTTTTACAATGTGACATACTATATATGTATCATATGTTAATATAATAATACATACTATATATCATTATATATAATTACATAGTATATAAATATGTAGTACTATTCCATATAATTTTATATATTAAATACATACAATTAACATTATATATGTATATATACATATATGTACATATATATTTATAAGTTTGTAAAGACCAAAGAGAAATAATTTTTTAAATGGCTAACTAGGCCCGATAGACTAAAATGGATTTCCACAAACATCATTTATTCCTATGAATATGTAGATATCAGTAATCTCAAAGTATCTTCTTCATTCTTTCTGTTTGTTTTTATATTTGACATACTTCTCATTTTTGCCAGAATTCATCCTTTGCAGAATATTTGGGCTTCCCTGATAGCTCAGTTGGTAAAGAATCTGCTTGCAATGCGGGACACCTGGGTTCGATCCCTGGGTCAGGAAGATGCCCTGGAGAAAGGAAAGGTTACCCATTTCAGGACAGGATATTTAATGCAACATTTATTTCAAAATAGAAGCCAATAGCATAAAAAATTATTCCATTATAAATATGTCTTCTAAACAGTTCCTGAGCTAGGAAGAGAAGGCCCAGTCTGTCCAGCTGACTAGTGCAACATTCAAATATTTATTTAATACGTGAATGTCAAATGTTAATATTTCAATATAGAATATTTATTTAATATTTGAATATTTATGCAAATGTTTTATATTGCTTTTAATATAACTGCCTTTTGCTATGAACATACATATCGATTATATCTCTTCTTGAGTACCAAGCATGCAATCAAGAGTAATTTTCTTTAATGTGCTTTCTACAGCTCTTTTTAAACTTTTATTCATAAGGCCCTCATATTCTCACAAAGCATATGAAACTTGAAGTTAATTATATCATGATTATTAATAACATATATTTGAAGTTTATTTAGAAAGAGAAAGTGAATTGACAGTAATCTGATTAATCAGCATTTGCATAATAATTTTGTATTATTTCAGGTTACCATTTTCTTGGGTATTGTTCTCATGCCACTGAGGGCAAAGTGAAGTTCTTCATATCCCTAAAAGTTCCTTCTAGCAAACATTTTATCTAATTTGTCTTCTTTTCACATTTCTTTTTTTCAATTTTTAATATTTTTAAAATTGAAGTATAAGAGCTTTACAATGTTGTGTTAGTCTCTGCTGTACACCAAGGTGAATAAGCTATGTGTGGAAATATGTGCCCTCCCTCCTTGAGCCTCACTCCCACCCACTCCATCCTATGCCTCTTGGTCATCACAGAGGTCTGAGCTGAGCTCCCTGTGCTACACAGCAGCTTCCCAATAGCTATCTATTTTACACATGGTAGTGTATGTATATAAATCTTAATCTCCTAATTTAATCTCCCAATTCGTCTCACCTTCCCCTTTGCTGCTTTTGTCCACATGTTCATTCTCTAGGTCTGCATCTCTATTCCTGCCCTGCAAATAGTTTCATCTGTAACATTTTTCTAGAATCTAGAAAAATAACTTTTTCTAGATTCTAGAAAAATAACATTTTCTAGATATAGAAAATGGATTAAAATAACATTTTCTAGCTATAAGCATTAAAATATTGTATTTGTTTTTCTCTTTCTGACTTAATTTACTCTTTTTGACAGACTCTAGGTTCATTCACATCACTGTGAATGACCCAATTTTGTTCCTTTTATGGCTGAGAGCTGATCGCCAAAGAATTGATGCTTTTGAACTGTGGTGTTGGAGAAGACTCTTGAGAGTCCCTTATACTGCAAGGAGATCCAACCAGTCCATTCTAAAGGAGATCAATCCTGGGTGTTCATTGGAAGGACTGATGCTAAAGCTGAAACTCCAATACTTTGCCCACCTCATGCGACTAGTTGACTCACTGGAAAAGACTCTGATGCTGGGAAAGGTTGGCGGAGGGAGGAGAAGGGGACGACAGAGAATGAGATGGCTGGATGGCATCACCGACTCTGTGGACATGAGTTTGAGTGAACTCCGGGAGTTGGTGATGGACAGGGAGGCCTGGAGTGCTGTGATTCATGGGGTTGCAAAGAGTCGGACACAACTGAGCGAATGAACTGAACTGAACTGAACTGAACATTCCATTGTATATATGTATCATATCTTCTTTATCCAGTCTTCTGCCAATGCACATCTAAGTTGTTTCCATGTCCTGACTATTGCAAATAGTGCTTCAATTAACACTGAGGTACATCATCAAAATTACACCTTTCTCAGGCTAATGGAATTGCTGAGTTATATGGTAGTTTTATTGTTAGTTTTTTTAAGAAACCTCCATAGTTTTTGTATCAATTTAAACCAACAATGAAAGAAGCTTCCCTTTTCTCCATATCCTCTCTAGAATTAATTGTTTGTAGATATTTTGATGATGGCCATTCTGACATGTGTGAAATGATACCTCATTGGAGTTTTCATTTACATTTCTCTAATAATGATAAATGTTGAGCATCTTTTCATGTGTTGGCAATGTGTATGTCTTCTTTGGAGAAGTGTCTGTTGATGTCTTCTGATCAGTTTTTGATTAGATTTTTTAGTGTTTTTTATATTGAGCTGCATGAGCTACTTGTATGTTTTTGAGATTAATTCTTTGTCAGTTTCTTCATTTGCAATTATTTTTCTCCCATTCTGAGGGCTGTTTTTTCGTCTTGTTTATAGTTTCCTTTGCTCTGAAAAGGCTTTTACATTTTTATATCTTCAAATTTATTTTTTATTTTCATTACTGTAGGAGGAGGGTCACAAAGGATTTTGCTGCCATTTATGCCAAAGAGTGTACTACTTATGCTTTCTTCTAAAAGTTTCATAATATTTGGCCTTACATTTCAGTCTTTAATCCATTTTGACTTATTTTTGTGCATGGTGTTAGGAAATGTTCTAATTTAATTCTTTGACATGAAACTGTACACTTAGGAACCTGGAATGTTAGGTCCATGAATCAAGGCAAATTGGAAGTTGTCAAACAAGAGATGGCAAACATGAATGTCAACATTTTAAGCATTAGCAAACTAAAATGGACAGGAATGGGTGAATTTAACTCACATGACCATTATATCTACTACTGTGGGCAAGAATCCCTTAGAAGAAATGAAGTAGCCATCATAGTCAACAAAAGAGTCCGAAATGCAGTACTTGGATGCAATGTCAAAAATGACAGAATGATCGCTGTTCATCTCCATGGCAAATCATTCAGTAGCAGGGCAATCCAAGTCTATGCCCTGACCAGTAATGCTGAAGAAGCTGAAATCGAACGGTTCTGTGAAGACCTACAAGACATTCTAGAACTAACACCCCCCAAAAAATGTCCTTCTCAACATAGGGGACTGGAATGCAAAAGTAGGAAGTCAAGAAACACCTGGAATAACAGACAAATTTGGCCTTGGAGTACAGAATGAAGCAGAGCAAAGGCTAATAGAGTTCTGCAAGAGAACGCACTGGTCATAGCAAACACCCGCTTCCAACAACGAAAGGGAACACTCTACACATGGACATCACCAGATGGCCAAAACCAAAATCAGATTGATTGTACTCTTTGCAGCCAAAGATGGAGAAGTCAGCAAAAACAAGACTGGGAGCTGACTGTGGCTCAGATCATGAACTCCTTATTGAAAAATTCAGACTAAATCGAAGAAATTGACTTAAATTGAAATTCAGACTTAAAGAAAGTAGGGAAAACCAATAGACCATTTGGGTATGACCTAAATCAAATCCCTCACAATTATACAGTGGGAGTCAAAAATAGATTTAAGGGACTAGATCTGATTGAGTGCCTGATGAACTATGGAAAGAGGTTCGTGACACTGTATAGGAGACAGGGATCAAGACCATCCGCAAGAAAAAGAAATGCAAAAATGCAAAATGTCTGAGGAGGCCTTAAAAATAGCTGTCAAAAGAAGAGAAGCCAAAAGCAAAGGAGAAAAGGAAAGATATACCCACGTGAATACTGAGTTCCAAAGAATAGCAAGGAGAGATAATAAACCCTTCCTCAGTGATCAATGCAAAGAAATAGAGGAAAACAATGGAATGGAAAAGACTAGAGAACTCTTAAAAAAATTAGAGATATCAAGGGAACATTTCATAAAAAGATTGGCTCAATAAAGGACAGAAATGGTATGGACCTAACAGAAGCAGAAGATATTAGGAAGAGGTGGCAACAATACACAGAACTATACAAAAAAGATCTTAACGACCCAGATAATCATGATGGTGTGATCACTCACCTAGAGCCAGACATCCTGGAACGTGAAGTCAAGTGGGCCTTAGGAAGCATCACTATGAAGGAATTGGAGGTGATGGAATTCCAGTGGAGGTGATGGAATTCCAGTTGAGCTATTTCAAATCTTGAAAGATGATGCTGTGAAAGTGCTGCACTCAATATGCCAGCACATTTGGAAAACTCAGCAGTGGCCACAGGACTGGAAAAGGTCAGTCTTCATTCCAATCCCAAAGAAAGGCAATGCCAAAGAATGCTCAGACTACCTCACAATTGCACTCATCTCACACGTTAGTAAAGTCATGCTCAAAATTCTCCAAGCCAGGCTTCAGCAATACATGAACCGTGAACTTCCAGATGTTCAAGCAGGTTTTAGAAAAGCCAGAGAAACCAGAGATCGAATTGCCAACATCCATTGGATCATGGAAAAAGCAAGAGAGTTCCAGAAAAACATCTATTTCTGCTTTATTGACTATGCCAAAGCCTTTGACTGTGTGGATCACAATAAACTGTGGAAAATTCTGAAAGAGATGGGAATACCAGACCACCTGACCTGCCTCTTGTGAAATCTGTATGCAGGTCAGGAAGTAATAATTAGAACTGGACACGGAACAACAGATTGGTTCCAAACAGGAAAAGGAGTATATCAAGGCTGTATATTGTCACCCTGCTTATTTAACTAATATGCAGAACACATCATGAGAAACGCTGGGCTGGATGAAGCACAAGCTGGAATCAAGATTGCCGGGAGAAATATCAATAACCTCAGATATGCAGATGACACAACCCTTATGGCAGAAAATGAAGAAGAACTAAGAGCCACTTGATCAACGTGAAAGAGAGAGTGAAAAAATTGTCTTAAAGCTCAACATTCAGAAAACTAAGATCATGGCATCCAGACCCATCACTTCATGGCAAATAGATAGGGAAACAGGAGAAACCATGAGAGACTATTTTTGGGGCTCCAAAATCACTGCAGATGGTGACTGTAGCCATTAAATTAAGACCCTTATTCCTCGGAAGGAAAGTTATGACTAACCTAGGCAGCATATTAAAAAGCAAATAATTAGCCTGCAATAAAAAAAATAAATAAATAAAAAGCAGAGACATTACTTTGGCAACAAAGGTCCGTCTAGTCAAGTTTATGGTTTTTCCAGTAGTCATGTATGGATATGTGTGTTGGACTACAAAGAAAGCTGAGTGTTGAAGAATTGATGCTTTTGAACTGTGGTGTTGGAGAAGACTCTTGAGAGTCTTTGGACTGCAAGGAGATCCAACCAGTCCTTCCTAAAGGAAATCAGTCCTGAATTTTCATTGGGGACTGATGCTGAAGCTGAAACTCCAATACTTCGGCCACCTGATGCGAAGAACTGACTCTTTTGAAAAGACCCTGATGCTGGGAAAATTGGAGGCGGGAGGAGAAGGGGATGACAGAGGATCAGATGGCTGGATGGTATCATCGACTCAATGGACAGGAGATTGAGTAAACTCCGGGAGTTGGTGATGGACAGGGAGGCCTGACGTGCTGCAGTCCATGGGGTCGCAAAGAATTGGACACAACTGAGCGACTGAACTGAACTCTACAGTTTTCCCAGCACCACTTATTGAAGAGGCTGTCTTTTCTCCATTGTTTATTCTTGCCTCTTTTTTCAAAGGTTAGGTGCCCCTAGGAGTATGGGTTTTTCTCTGGGCTTCCTATCCTATTCCACTGGCCTATTTTTCTGTTGTTATGCCTGTACCAGTCTGTCTTTCTGATTGCTGCTTTGTAGTATAGTCTGAAGTCAGTATGCTTGATTCTTCCAGCTCCGTTTTTCTCTCTCAAGAATGCTTTGGCTATTTGGGGTCTTTTGTATTACCATACAAACTGTGGAATTTTTTGTTGTAGTTCTGTGAAAAATGTCGTTCGTTATTTAATAGGGATGGCATTAAAGCTCAAGACTGTTTGGGGTAGTATACTTATTTACATAATATTGATTTGTTCAATCCAGGAACATGATATTATCTCTCCATTTGTATCCGTCATCTTTGATTTCTTTCATCAGTGTCTTATAGTTTCTGCATACAGTTCTTTTGTATCCTTTGTTGCTGCTCAGTCGTGTCTGACTCTTTGGGACCCCATGGACTGAATCACACCAGGCTGTCCTGTTATTCACTAACTCCCAGAGTTTGGCCAAATTCATTTCCATTGAGTGAATGATACCATCCAACCATCTCATCCCCTGCCACCCTCTCCTCCTGCCCTCAGTCTTTCCAAGCATCAGGGTCTTTTCCAATGATCTGGCCCTTTGCATCAGTTAGCCAAAGAATTGGAGCTTTAGCATCAGTCCTTCCAATAAATATTCAAGGTTTATTTCCTTTAGGATTGACTGGTTTGATATCCTTGCTGCACAAGGGACTCAAGAGTCTTCTCCAGCACCATAGTTTGAAAACATCAATTCTTTGACGTTCAGGCTTCTTTTTGGCTCACATCCGTATATGACAACAGAAATCCCTGGACAAACCATAGCTTTGACTATACGGACTTTTGTTGGTAAAGTGATGTCTCTGCTTTTTAATACACTGCCTAATTTGTCATAGTTAGAGCAAATGCCTTTTAATTTCATGGATGCAGTCACCCTCCAAAGTGATTTGAGAGCCCAAGAAAATAAAGTCTGTCACTGTTTTCATTGTTTCCCCATCTTTTTGCCATGAAGTGATGGGACTGGATGACATGATCATAGTTTTTTTGAATGCTTATTTTAAATCAGCTTTTGCACTCTCCTCTTTCACCTTCTTCAAGAGGCTCTTTAGTTCCTCTTCACATTCTGCCATTAAGGTGGTGTCATCTGCATACCTGAGGTCATTGATACTTCTCCCAACAGTCTTAATTCCAGCTTGTGATTAATCCTGCCCAGCATCTCACCTGGTGTACTCTGGATATAAGTTTAATAAGCAAGGTGACAATATACATAGCAAGTTTTAATACTAGATATTTTATTATTTTGTTGCAATGGTGAATGGTATTGTGTCCTCATTTCTCTTTCTGATTTTTCATTGTTAATGTATTGGACTGCAAGGGATTTCTGTGTATTAATTTTATATCCTGCAACATTACTAACTTCATTAATTGGGTCTAGCAGTTTTCTGGTGCCATGTTTAGGATTTTCTACATATAGTATCATGTCATCTGCAAACAGTGAGAGTTTAATTCTTTTCCAATTAGGATTTCTTTGATTTTTCTTCTCTGATTGTCATGTCTAGGACATACAAAACTATGTTGAACAATAATGGCAAGAGTGTACACCCTTCCCTTGTCTCTGATCTTAGAGGAAATGTTTTCAGGTTGCCACTATTAAGAATAATGTTTGTTGTGGGATTGTCGAATATGGCCTTTATTATGTTGAGGTAGGTTCTTTTGATGCTCATTTTCTGGAGAGTTTTTCATAAAATTGGTCCTCAATCTTACCTAAAATTCTTCTGCTTTTATTAATACTATCATATGGATTTTAACATTCAATTTGTTAATATCGTGTATAACATTGTCTGATTTGTATATATTAAAGAATCCTTGCATCCCTGGTTAAACCTCACTTGATCATGACGTATGATTTTTTACGGTGTTCTTGTATTCTGTTTGCTAGTATTTGGTTGAGGATCATTGAATCTATGTTCATCTGTGATAGTAGCCTCAAATTTTCTTTCTTTGTGATATGCTTGTCTAGTTTTGTTATCAGGGTGATGGTGGTCTCATAGAATATATTTGGGAGTGTTCCTACTTTTAAACGTTTGAAAGTGTTTAAGCAGTATAGGTGTCAGCACTTCTCTAAACATTTTATTGCAGTTTCAGCTTTAGCATAAGTCCTTCCTGTGAACACCCAGGACTGATCTCATTTAGAAGGGACTGGTTGGACCTCCTTGCAGTCCAAGGGACTCTCTAGAGTCTTCTCCAACACCACAGTTCAAAAGCATCAATTCTTCGGTGATCAGCTTTCTTCACAGTCCAACTCTCACATCCATACATGACCACTGGAAAAACCATAGCCTTGACTAGACGGACCTTGGTTGGCAAAGTAATGTCTCTGCTTTTTAATATGCTATCTAGACTTAGCAGCAGCAGCAGCAGCAGCAGCAGCTAGGTTGTTTATAACTTTCCTTTCAAGGAGTAAGCATCTTTTAATTTCATAGCTGCAATCAGCATCCACAGTGACCAGACCACCTGACCTGCCTCCTGAGAAACCTGTATGCAGGTCAAGAAGCAACAGTTAGAACTGGACATGGAACAACAGAATGGTTCCAAATAGGAAAGGGAGTACGTCAAGGTTGTATGTTGTCACCTTGCTTATTTAACTTACATGCAGAGTACATCATGAGGAATGCGGGGCTGGAAGAAGCACAAGCTGGAATCAAGATTGCCGGGAGAAATATCAATAACTTCAGATATGCAGATGACACCACCCTTATGGCAGAAAGCGAAGAGGAACTCAAAAGCCTCTTGATGAAGGTGAAAGAGGAGAGTGAAAAAGTTGGCTTGAAGCTCAACATTCAGAAAACTAAGATCATGGCATCTGGTCCCATCACTTCATGGGAAATAGATGGGGAAGGGGACAGGAAGAGAAAGGGACGACAGAGAATTATATGGCTGGATGGCATCACCGACTCGATGGACATGGGTTTGAGTGAACTCCAGGAGTTAGTGATGGACAGGGAAGCCTGGCGTGCAGTGATTCATGGGGTCTCAAAGAGTCGGACACGACTGAGCAACTGAAGTGAACTGAACTGAACTGAAACATTTTATAGAACTTACCTGTGAATCCATCTAGCCCTGGGCTTTGGTATGTTGGAAGATTTTTTGTCATAGATTGGATTTTAATGTCTGTAGTTCATCTGTTCATATTTTTATTTCATTCTGGTCCAGTCTTCAAAAGTTGCACTTTTCTTAGAATTTGTCCATTTCTCCAAGATTGTCCATTTTATTGGTATATAGGTGCTCATCATAGTTTTTTATAAGCCTTTGTATTTCTGCATTGTCTGTTTTAACAACTATTTTTTAAAATTTATTTATTTTAATTGGAGGCTAATTACTTTACATTATTGTATTGGTTTTGCCATACATTCACATGAATCTGCCCCGGGTGTACATACGGTCCCCATCTTGAACCCCCCCCCCCCATCACTCTGGTTCATCCCAGTACGAATACTTTATTGGTGTTTTTCTTCCTGGCTTACTTCACTCTGTATAATAGGCTCCAGTTTCATCCACCTCATTAGAACTGATTCAAATGTAGTTTTTTAATTGCTGAGTAATATTTCATTGTATATGTGTACCACCGCTTTCTTATCCATTCGTCTGCAGATGGACATCTAGGTTGCTTTCATGTCCTGGCTGCGATGAACATTGGAGTACATGTGTCTCTTTCAACTCTGGTTTCCTCGGTGTATATGCCCAGGAGTGCTATTGCTGGGTCATATGGCAGGTTTATTTCAAGCTTTTTAAGGAATCTCCACACTGTTCTCCATAGTGGTTGTACTAGTGTGCATTCCCACCAACAGTGTAAGAGGGTTCCCTTTTCTCCACATCCTCTCCAGCATTTATTGCTTGTAGACTTTTGGATAGCAGCAATTCTGACTGGCGTGAAATGGTACCTAATTGTGGTTTTGATTTGCATTTCTCTGATTATGAGTGATGTTGAGCATCTTTTCATGTGTTTGTTAGCCATCTGTATGTCTTCTTTGGAGAAATGTCTGTTTAGTTCTTTGGCCCATATTTTGATTGGGTCGTTTAATTTTCTGGAATTGAGCTGCAGGAGTTGCTTGTATACTTTTGAGATTAATTCGTTGTCAGTTGATTCATTTGTTATTATTTTCTCCCATTCTGAAGGCTGTCTTTTCACCTTGCTTATAGCTTCCTTTGCTGTGCAGAAGTTTTTAATTTTAATTAGGTCCCATTTGTTTATTTTTGCTTCTTTTTCCAATATTCTCGGAGGTGGGTCATGGAGGATTCTGCTGTGATTTATGTCGGAGAGTGTTTTGCCTATGTTCTCCTCTAGGAGTTTTATAGTTTCTGGTCTTACATTTAGATCTTTAATCCATTTTGAGTTTATTTTTGTGTATGGTGTTAGGGAGTGTTCTAGTTTCATTCTTTTACAAGTGGTTGACTGTTGCTAAAGCTGAAACTCCAATACTTTGGCCACCTCATGCGACAAGTTGACTCACTGGAAAAGACTCTGATGCTGGGAAGGATTGGGGGCGGGAGGAGAAGGGGACGACAGAGAATGAGATGGCTGGATGGCATCACCGACTCTATGGACATGAGTTTGAGTGAACTCCGGGAGTTGGTGATGGACAGTGAGGCCTGGCATGCTGTGATTCATGGGGACGCTAAGAGTCGGACACGACTGAGTGACTTCACTTTTCACTTTAATACATTGGAGAACGAAATGGCAACCCACTCCAGTGTTCTTGCCTGGAGAATCCCAGGGACAGAGGAGCCTGGTTGGCTGCCGACTATGGGGTCGCACAGTCGTACGACTCACATAACTTAGCAGCAGCATTGCATTATTCATTTTATATTGACTCTTTTTTATTTCTTCTAGATCCTTGTTAAACCTTTCTTGCATCTTCTCAATCCTTGTCTCCAGGTCATTTATCTGTAACTCCAATTTGTTATCAAGATTTTGGATCATTTTCACTATCATTATTCGGAATTCTTTATCAGGTAGGTTCCCTATCTCTTCCTCTTTTGTTTGGGTTGGTGGGCATTTATCTTGTTCCTTTATTTGCTGGGTATTTCTCTGCCTCTTCATCTTGCTTATATTGCTGTGTTTGGGATGGCCGTTCCATCTTCTGGCAGTTTGTGGAGTTCTTTTTATTGTGGAATTTCCTCACTGTGAGTGGGGTTGGACGGGTGGCTTGTCAAGGTTCCCTGGTTAGAGAAGCTTGTGTCGGTGTTCTGGTGGGTGGAACTGGATTTCTTCTCTCTGGAGTGCAATGAAGTGTCCAGTAATGAGTTATGAGATGTCAATGGGTTTGGAGTGACTTTGGGCAGCCTGTATATTGAAGCTCAGGGCTATTTTCCTGTATTGCTGGAGAATTTGCGTGGTATGTCTTGCTCTGGAACTTGTTGGCCCTTGGGTGGTGCTTGGTTTCAGAATAGGTATGGAGGCGCTTGATGAGGTCCTATCAATTAATGTTCCATGGAGTCAGGAGTTCTCTGGTGTTCTCAGGATTTGGACTTCTGCCTCCTGCCTCTGGCTTTCAGTCTTATTCTTGCAGTAGCCTCAAGACTTCTCCATCTGTCACTTCCAAGGTGGCTCCCTGTGTTTTAGCTTCTTCTGTTTGCTGGTCTCTTCAATGTCTAATTTCCACCATGACAATAGGGGGTGGTGGTGGACACTTTTTAAGGCTCTCTTGTTCTGTCGTGCTGGGGGGAGGGAGGAACACTGCAGACAAATATCTTTGGCATCTGTGGGGAGTGCTCGCAGTGTCTCAGCCACAATGGGTTTGCCCCCGCTCACAGCGCATGTGCTGTCCCAGTCTACACTGCACAGGCTCTAGGTTGCTCTGCCAGGAACTGTCTAATGCCGGCGCTGGGTTGCATGCACACCCCTGGTCTAAGCCACTCAGGTTCAGGTACTCAGGTATTCCACAAAGGCTCAGACTTGGTTGGGACTGCTTTTTGTGCCCTGCCCCGGTCTGAACAGCTCAGGTGACCAGGTGTTTGGTGAGCGTGGTCCCTGTGACTCATCACCTCCCTGGTCCCTGCCACTCGGTTTTCTGGGTGTGCACCCGGCGCACCTTAGGAGGATGTCCACAGGCCAGAAACCCAAGAAGTCTTGGTTAGCAACGAAGCTTGCTCGCAGTTTGGTATCGGATGCCTCACTGGGGCTGCGATTACCCCCTTCCGGCTCTGGCTGCCCTCCCCTGTCTGTCTCGGTGGGGGATGGGCTGTCCGCAGCCAGCCAACTCTGCTCAGTCCTTTGTTCTGTGAGCGGGTCTGGTGGAGTCTTAGGTTATGGCTTTTCGTCTTTTCGCGGGGTAGCTATCCCACAGTCTGCTTTGATATCTCCAGTTAGCTCTCTCAGGTTGCCCTCGCGGCATTCAGGCTGGGTCTTCAATGCAGCCAGCTCCTCCCTGCCCAGCCCCTGCTTGCTAATGGTGGATGCGGGCGTCTTCAGTTGCTGGGAGTGACCGTTGGGCGTGTAATCTGTGGGTTTTAATTATTTAATTATTTTTCCTCCTGGTTATGTTGCCCTCTGAGGATCCAAGGCTCACCACAGACTCGCCAGTGAGAGTGTTTCCTGGTGTTTGGAAACTTCTCTCTTTTTTAAGCCTCCCTTCCTGGGACGGAGGTCCATCTCTACCTCTTTTGACACTCTTTTTATCTTTTGTGCTTTTTCCTACCTCCTTTCGAAGACACTGGGCTGCTTTTCTGAGTGCCTGATGTCCTCAGCCAGCATTCAGAAGTTGTTTTGTGGAATTTACTCAGCATTCAAATGTTCTTTTGATGAATTTCTTGGGGAGAAAGTGGTCTCCCCATCCTACTCCTCCGCCATCTTCTTCCCTCCTTCACAACTTCTTTTTCATTTCAAATTTTATTAATTTGAGTCTTCTCCCTTTTTTTCTTGATGAGTCCAGCTAATGGTTTGTCAATTTAGTTTATCTTCTCAAAGAACTAGCTTTTAGTTTTTTCTATGTTAAATCTTTACTATTCTTATCTTCATTTCTAGCTTCATTTCTTTTTCATTTATTTCTACTCTGATCTTTATGATTTATTTCCTCTATTAAATTTGAGGTTTTCTTTTCTTTTTATAGTTGTTTTAGGTGTAGGGTTAAATTGCTTATTTGATACTTTTCTCCTTTTTTGAGGTAGCCTTGTATGTCTATAAACTTCCCTCTTAGAACTACTTTTGCTGCATCCCATAGGTTTTGGGGTGTCGTGTTTTCCTTGTCATTTGTTTCTAGATATTTTTCGATTTCCATTTTGATTTCTTCTGCGACTTCTTAGTTATGTCGAAACCGCATGCGTTTGTGGTTTTTATGGTTTTTTTCCTGTAACTTATACCTGATCTCATAGCATTATTGTCAGAAAAGATGCTTGATATGACTTCAATTATTTTTAATTAACCAAGGCTTTATTATCATAGAGAATATTCCATGTTTAATTTTTTAAAAATTGTATTCTGCTTTTGGATGGAATGGGCTATAGACATAAATGACACATTAGACCAGGTTCTGGTCTAATGTGTCATTTAAGGTTTGAGTTTCCTTATTAAATATCCGTCTGGATTGATGGAAGTGGGGTGTTAAAGTCCTTTACTATTATTGTGTTACAGTCAATTTCCCATTTTATATCTGTTAGCATTCGCCTTATGTACTGAGGTGCTCACATGCTGAGTGCATAAATATTTACAATTGCTATATCTTCTTGGATTGATCCCTTGATCACTATATAGTGTTCTTCCTTTTCTCTTGTAATAATTTTTATATTTACTTTAATGACTATTTTGTCTGATGTGAGTATTGCTACTCCTGATTTCTTTTGATTTCCATTGTAATGGAATCCTTTCTCCAAACTCCTCACTTTCAGTTTGTATGTGTCCCTATGTCTAAAATGTGTATCCCACAGACATCATGCATATGGGTAATGTTTTTCTATTCATTCAACCAGTCTGTTTATTTTGGTTAGAACATTTAATCCATTTACATTTAAGGTAATTATTGATACATTTGTTCCTGTAACCATTTTATTTATTGTTTTCCATTTATTTTTATAGGTCCTCTCCTTCTCTTGTGTTTTCTGCCTAGACAAATTTCTTTAGCATTTACTGTAAAGAACGTTCTGTGGAGTTGAGTTTTCTTAGGTTTTGCTTATCTGTAATGCCTTATGGCAGAAAGTGAAGAGGAACTAAAAAGCCTCTTGATGAAAGTGAAAGAGGAGAGTGAAAAGGTTGGCTTGAAGCTCAATATTCAGAAAACAAAGATCATGGCTTCTGGTCCCATCACTTCATGGGAAATAGATGGGGAAACAGTGGAAGCAGTGTCAGACTTTATTTTTTTGGGCTCCAAAATCACTGCGGATGCTGATTGCAGCCATGAAATTAAAAGACACTTACTCCTTGAAAGGAAAGTTATGACCAACCTAGATAGCATATTAAAAAGCAGAGACATTACTTTGCCAACAAAGGTCCGTCTAGTCAAGGCTATGGTTTTTCCCGTGGTCATGTATGGATGTGAGAGTTGGACTGTGAAGAAAACTGATTGCCAAAGAGTTGATGCTTTTGAACTGTGATGCTGGAGAAGACTCTTGAGAGTCCCTTGGACTGAAAGGAGATCCAACCAGTCCATTCTAGAGGTGATCAATCCTGGGTGTTCATTGGAAGGACTGATGCTAAAACTGAAACTCCAATACTTTGGCCACCTCATGTGACGAGTTGACTCACTGGAAAAGACTATGATGCTGGGAGAGATTGGGGGTGGGAGGAGACGGGGACGACAGAGAATGAGATGGCTGGATGGCATCACCAGCTCGATGGACATGAATTTGAGTGAACTCTGGGAGTTGATGATGGACAGGGAGGCCTGGGGTGCTGTGATTCATGGGGTCGCAAAGAGTTGGACACGACTGAGTGACTGAACTGAACTGAACTGAATGCTTTTGATTTCTCTGTTGAATCTAAATGAAATCCTTTCTGAGTAGACTAATAAAGGTTGTAGGTTTTTCCCTTTTGTCGCTTCCACTCCCCTCTGACCTGACAATGTTATGCTGAAAGATCAGGTCTTAACTTTATTGGGTTTCCCTTCTATTTTACTTGCTGTTTTTCCCTTGCTGTTTTTAATATTTTTCTGTATTTAGTTTTTGTTAGGTTCAGTAATATTTGTCTTGGTGTGTTTCTCTTACATTTCATCCTATATGGTCACTTTGCATTTTATGAACTTGACAATTTCCTTTCCCATGTTAGGCAAGTTTTCAGCTCTGGTCTCTTCAAATATTTTCTCAGACCCTTCTATTTGTCTTCTTTTTCTAGTATTCCTATAGTTCAAACCTTGGTGACTTAAATGTTGTCTCAAAGGTCTCTGAGAATATCCTCATTTCTTTTCATTATTTTTTCTTTATTCTGCTCCTTGGCAGTTATTTCCACCATTCTGTCTTTTACCTCACTTATGTGTTCTTCTGCCTCATTTATTCTGCTATTGGTTCCTTCTAGTATATTTTTAATTTCAGTTATTGTGTTGTTCATCACTCTTTGTTCTTCACTTCTCCTAGGTAATTTTATGTTTTTTTTCTCTTTATTTTTGTTTTTTGCATTTTCTCCATTCTATATCTGAGATTTTGGATAATCTATACTATGATTACTCTGAATTATTTCTCAGGCAGATTGCCTAATTCCTCTTCCTTTTCTTGGTCTTATCATTTTTTACCTTGATTCTTTGTTCACATGATATCTTTCTATATTTTCACTTTTTCTACCTTCTTATGCTTCAGATCTTTCCTCAGGCTTCATGGTCATAGTTCTGGCTTCTGGTCTCTGCTCCAGGTGGGTGAGGTTGGTCCTGTGACTTGTGTAGACTTTGTTATGGAAGGGACTGGTGCCTACTTTCTGGTGGGTGGAGTTCTTTTCCCTCTGATAGGCAGGTCCATGTCAGGTTGTGTATTTGGGGTATCTGTTAGCTTACTTCGACTTTAGGCAGCCTGTCTGCTGATGAATGGGTTTGCGTTCCTGTCCTGCTTTTTCTTGGCATGAGCTATCCATCACTGTTTGTTTCAGGCAGTTGGGTGGAGCCAGGTTTTGTATTCAGATGATGATGTTTGTGGGAGCTATCACTGATAAATAGTCCGTGGGGCTAGGAATCATCTTGCTGTTCAGTATCCAGGATTCAGTACTGTAACCCTAGACACTCAGGTCTGATTTCAGGTCAGGGAACCAAGACCCCGAATGTCACTCATCACAGCAATAGGGAGATTAAAGAAAAAATGGCAGGCAAATGGTAAAAGCAAAATCAAACAAAAACGAGATAAAAAAAGTACACACACACACACAGAAAACAAATATAGAACTAAAAAACAAAAGCAAGAAAACAACAAGACAAACAAAAGAAACCAAAAATTAAATCAACTATAAACAAAACTAATAAAAACTCAGAAAAAAAAACAGAGTGCCAAATAAAGAATAAAGCTAAGTTCAGTTCAGTTCCAAGACAGCAAAAGAGACACAGATGTATAGAACAGTCTTTTGGACTCTGTGGGAGAGGACAAGGGTGGGATGATTTGGGAGAATGACATTGAAATATGTATATTATCATATGTGAAATGAATCACATATGCATGATATGTGGATTCAATGTATGATACAGGATGTTCGGGCCTGGTGTACTGGGATGACCCAGTGGGATGGGATGGGGAGGGAGCTGGGAGGGGGGTTCAAGATGGGGAACACATGTACACCTGGGGCAGATTCATGTCAATGTATGGTAAAACCAATACAATAATGCAAAGTAATTAGCCTCCAATTAAAAAAAAAAAAGAATAAAGCCAAGAAAACAAATCAGACAAAAATGATTGAAAAGAAAGAAAAAATTAGAACAAAAAGCAAATTTAAAATAAAACTATAATAATACTATATATGCGTGTGTGCATGCTCAGTTGCTTCAGTCATGTCCTACTCTTTGTGATCCCATGGACTGTAACCTGCCAGGCTCTTCTGTCCATGGGATTCTCCAAGCAAGAATACTGGAGTTGGTTGCTATGTCCTCTAGGGGATCTTGCCGACTCAGGGATCGAACCCAAGTCTCTTCCATCTCCTGCATTGGCATGTGGGTTCTTTACCACTAGTGCCACCTGGGAAGCCCAAAACTATATAGATATAAAATGAACTATAATAAAATTATGTATATATATAATAAAACTATATGTATATTTATAAAAGGAGAAGAAACACATAAAAACAGAAAATCAAAGTATAAAAATAAAAAGTATGATAAAAACAAATCTCAAAAGACTAAATAAAAAAATAATAAAAGCAATAAGTACAACAAAGTAAGAAAACCACAAACAACAGAACATATCAAGACATAAAAATAACAACTTTTCTTAGGGTCTCAGGTCTCTCTGTCCTTGCCTCTGCTGTAAGCCACAGTCCACCTCCCCCTCCCAGAAGGCTCTCCAATGCCTCTAGCATGATCTTTGGAGCTGCTGTGGGCCCTGTGGGAGAGCTCAGACTATAATCTGGCCCTAATCTCATGTGTACTTGCCCCCATTTTCCACAGCGACCAGAGCTAGATCATTTTCATTTGTGGGAACACTCATTGTCCTTTCATATATTTCATAGGTGCAAATATAGAATCCAGTACAGAATCTGGAACTTTTCAAAATTTCTATTATAAACTTTCTAGGAAAATTAATATATATTCTGATGCTAATAATTAACTTTTGACGTAAACAGAGCTCAATTCATCCAAAAAAACATAATGAGAACTAGAACACTAATTCTGAGTTAACCATAGCCACCCGAATGAATGCCAGTTGAAGGCTCAGATAAAAAGCAAGAGAGGTAAGATATGACCTAAATTAATTACAAGTTTATGATGCTTTTTTTGTTTGTTTGTTCTTTGTTTTTGTTTTTTTGCTGTGCAGTTCAACTTTTATTTTAATAAAATCAGAATATGCACAGCACATGCAGTGCTAGCATCTATACTAAAACAATAAGCAATTACTAAAGCTACAGTGACCTGAGATTAAATCTTTACATTCAGCAAGTTTAAATTCATTCTTACATGATTTTTGAAACCTTATTTATTAACTAAAAATACTGCTTGCTGATAAAACTTGCTCAAATGCTATCACTGAATGTACAAGTCACTGATTATGCCAATAAAACAAAGATAACCACATGTTTCAGGATTGCAATGAGCCAGACATCCACTGAAAAAAAAAATACACACAACGAAACAAAACACACAATATTTGAATATGGACACTTCATATCAGTGTTTTGAAGTGTTTCGTTAACATCTTAAGAAAAGTATACCAAAACCTTGGCATGATTTAATTTAAAGTCAACCATTTTGTTTTTACTAACATCAGAAAGTTATGGCTACACTGCCAATGCCAAGTCTGCTTAATTTGACTTAAGAGTTTAATATGACTTAACATTAAAAGCTCACACTACCCCAAAATATATAATTTCACACATACGGTGACATTTAACACTCAAGTGCCAGTGTTTTTGTACTGTCTTTTGGTAAAGTTTCTTTTTTAAACTTTCAAAGAATCACTTTTAGGCTTACAAAAATGAGTATTTGTCAAAATGTTCAATAAATATAACTCAAAACTAGCAGCAAAAATGTATCTAGAAATCTGTCATGTGCAAATAGTTTTCTTCCCTACTATCATTCCCATGATCCCAAATAGATTTTAGAATCCAGTCCCATCCCCTTCCTAGACAAGCTGTGTTCAACAATCTCCAAGAGACAAAATAAGATTGGAAGTATAAGGACATGCACACAAGACACACACACATATATATATATATATTTCTCTGAATGTGCAATAAAAGAAGTACTTTGTAAAAAGTTATGGGCAAAATGTACAAGGGCCTAAACCTAGACTAATTGAAATAGCATCATAATAAATGACCTCAATTCTGTCAAGTGCACCTACTTAATAAAAGTTTTAGAACAAGGTACAATACACTTGAAAATCTATTGTACTTAAGGAAATTTTTGCCGTCTTCCCATGCCACTGTAAAAAGATTGAGCATTTTGATCACCGCATTCTGGCCACAAAATTAGCACAGAATTCAAAAGTGGCAGAGGAATTTTAGTGGTGAACAATGCTCATCTTTGGCTACATTTAGCATAAACAGATTATAAATACAATGGAAACCCATGCAACTAAAACTGCACTGTGTAGCAGAATTGACACCTTGTGCAGTTATGTACATATTTCCAACCTATGTGATCTCAAAGATTTCAGTTTGTTACTCTTCTGGAGCCGCTTTTACAAGTCTATAGTAAGCCAGTTTAACATCTCAACACAGCTTGAACAGAGTAATATGCATCAGCATTTAAAAGAAAGCCTGCTGAATTTAAATCTTCCTGTTCATACCCTCTTGACCAAAAATCATCAACACTAGCATGTGTTATTAGAACAAAAATCATCCAGGGCCCTGATGAGGGCTGGTCATTGCTGTCGTCAGCCATTCTACCATTTCAATTTCATTTATGACAGGCGTTTAAAAAGTCTAAGTAGATGAATTCTTCTAAAACCCTATCTCAAGTTATCAGACCTTTAAACTTTCCCTGTAATATTATGCCCACATTTGGCTAGCTCATAATTAATGATCTGCCCAAACACTGAAAGAGGAATTGCTGTATTTACTTGCATTAAATTTGAAAACAGTGCTTTGAATGTATGCATGCATTCATACATCACCTCATCATGACTGGAATGGCTTGTTTAAAGACTGCTGCTGCTGCTGCTGCTAAGTCACTTCAGTCGTGTCCGACTCTGTGTGACCCCATAGACGGAAGCCCACCAGGCTCCCCCGTCCCTGGGATTCTCCAGGCAAGAACACTGGAGTGGGTTGCCATTTCCTTCTCCAATGTGTGAAAGTGGAAAGTGAAAAGTGAAAGTGAAGTCGCTCAGTCGTGTCCGACCCTTAGCGACCCCACAGACTGCAGCCTACCAGGCTCCTCCATCCATGGGATTTTCTAGGCAATAGTACTGGAGTGGCTTGCCATTGCCTTCTCCGTGTTTAAAGACTGCTGCTGCTGCTAAGTCACTTCAGTCGTGTCCGACTCTGTGTGACCCCATAGACGGAAGCCCACCAGGCTCCCCCGTCTCTGGGATTCTCCAGGCAAGAACACTGGAGTGGGTTGCCATTTCCTTCTCCAATGTGTGAAAGTGAAAAGTGAAAGTGAAGTCGCTCAGTCGTGTCCGACCCTTAGCGACCCCACGGACTGCAGCCTACCAGGCTCCTCCATCCATGGGATTTTCCAGGCAAGAGTACTGGAGTGGCTTGCCGTTGCCTTCTCCGGTGTTTAAAGACTATCGGGTTCTAAATACCTATCCAGGATTGAGTGAACAAATCAGAACCTTAACTTAATACAGTTCACCACATTAGAAACTAATTCCATTAATATGCTTCAAAAACATTTGTTGTTTGTTTCCCCCCAATCTGAAATATCAAAAAGCCCTAATGCAGGCTACTGCATAGGTTTTTTTCCTTATAATATTTATGGATGAATCGATGACTCCTGTTAAGTTGTATCACACCTGTGTGCCAAGGTTTGATTTTAGCTCAAGTTCAACAAATTTATTTTGTCAAAAATAATTGATATCTTGAGCATTACTGAGCCAACAGGACATCATCAAAATAAAAAGTTGTATAAAGTTAAAGGCACAGTACATTGACAAACAAATGATCCTCAGTCACAAATTACAAATGCAGTTTGGGATGGGGGTTGGGAGGGGAGTTAATCCAAACTACAGCAATGAAGTCTTCAAATCACCTTATGAATGGGGCTGCTGATTGTTCCTTTTGACTCTCCATGTGACCTTGAGCCCCCTTAAAAATTTTCATTGGAGAATCACAGCTGGTAATGTACTGAAAGTTCTTGAAGCTACACAAGGTATAGTCTGGCTAAGTTACATATGGTTTCCATATTAGCTTGTTTGGCAGGGTGACCTACTGCAAAGCAGGTTCAGTTACCCGGCAAGTCAACCCCCTGGGAGTTGTAATTTCCTCCTTATCCATCACTGTTGTAAAAGCCTCCATAGCCACCTCCACCAAACCCTCTGCTGCTTCCATGGCCACCTCCACCACTGTGGCTGCTGCTGGTGTGGCTCCTGCTGAAGCTGGAACTGCTGCCACCACTACTCTGTCGATAGTTTCTGGCACCAAATCCTCCACCGAACCTACTACTTTTGGCTCATGCACAACTGCTACCCTTGTAGTGGTATTCATAAGTCACATTTTGTAACCAAAATGGCACTTCTTATTTAGCTTCGAAAAGAAGATCCAACAAATCTTTGATAATATTTATGTTCCTCTCATTAAAGAATGAGGTGGCAAGGCCAAGGTATCCTACACATCCTATACAGCCAATGAAATGTACATATTCTTCAATATCACTTGGCAAGTCAAAATTGATAACATGTTTCACGTTTGATATGTCCAGTCCTCTTGCTGCTACTGTTGTAGCCATGAGAATCGGGCTTTTTCCTGAGCAGAAATGGTAAAGGGCCTCTTCTCTATCTCTCTGAGATAGGTCAGCATGGATACTGTTACAAGCATATCCTTCATGGTATCAGAAATCCTCTAGAGAATCTGCACCCTTTTTGGTCTCCACAAACACTAAGGTCAGTGAATCTTTGCCTGTTGCATTTAGAAGGTCAAGCAGAAATGACTGTTTGTCTGACTCTTCCACCCAAACTATTTTCTGTGTGATGTTCTCAGAGGTAGAGTCAACTCTTCCTATGGACAAAAAGATATATTCATCCAAGAAATCATGAGCAAACATCTGTATTTCCTTAGGGAAGGTAGCACTAAACATCACAGTGTGGTGAACTCCCTTTGGTGGCACAATATCTTGTTCAATGATTCTATGTATTTGAGGTTCAAACCCCATATCCACCATCTGATCAGCTTAACATAACACCAAGTATTTGCAGAAGTCTAATCAAACTTTCCCTCTTTCCATCATACCCACTAAACGTTCTGGAATGGTAACTAACAAATGGCATCCACGTTCTAAGTCTAAAATTTGCTAACCAATATCAGCACCACCATAAACCACACAAGGACAAACTCTAGATTGGTATGAAAATTTCCTGGCTTCCTCACAGATATGTACAGCCAATTATCTAGTTGGTGCTAACACCAAAGAGACTGGGTATTGTTTGCAGCACCCATATCTTTCATTTTCCTTCATGGCCCTCAGAGTCTGGGCTGGACCCACAAAATAAATCTGACTCAAGATGGGCAAGAGAAATGCTGCAGTTTTTCCAGAACCTGTTTGGGCACAGGCCATCAAGTCACTCTTCTCTTTGATAATAGAAATAGCATGCTTTTGCACTGGAGTTGGGTGAGTGTAACGAGTAAGCTCAATGTTTCCCATAATAATTTCTCCCATCTAACATCACTGAAACTTTCAACATGTGGAAGACAGTTGTTGCCTGTTGCCTCAACTGGAATGTCCTCATACTTTTCAAAGTTAATCCCAGTGTTGCCTCCAGAAAAGTTCTTGTTCCAAGCATTCATTTGG
Organism: Moschus berezovskii; assembly: GCF_049115385.1. Lineage (NCBI taxonomy): Eukaryota > Metazoa > Chordata > Mammalia > Artiodactyla > Moschidae > Moschus > Moschus berezovskii. The sequence continues at coordinate 44,590,426 of NC_142488.1, read as the reverse complement.
TGGGAGTGGCTTTGACCAATCATCTTCATCTGATTTGTCACACCAGCGACTATTTCTACATTCATATTTGCCTAAGCCACCTCTGCCACCACGACTGCCAAAGTTGTCATAGTCACCTCATCCACGATCACCAAACCTTTCTCTTGATCCAATTCCATGATCACTGAAGAAACTAGACTTCCCTCTTGAATCAAAATGGGAACAAAAACTGCTGTATGCTTCCTTATCTTTACTAGAACTCCACCCTGAACTGTCTTTATCATAGAAGCTTTTAGTACCTTCTCTGTTCCTTAAGTGAGGAGGAATATAGCACACTTTGCTGGCCACACTTCCTCCATTCTGATTATCTAATGAGTTTGGGTCTAGGTCAGCAAACTGCTGGTCTAGTCCAAGTGCATTTTCCACTGCCACACGACACATCCCAGAAGAGTACAGAGAACTCGGAGTCTTCTACTATTGAGCTAATGTGTTGGGTTCAACACGAAGGCCCTCTCACAGGAGTACTGTGGCTGTGATGATGTTTTTGTTTTGACAGAGTATATAAAACAGTGACCCAGAGCTATTTTGGAAAAATATGGAGCATACCAATCCCATCTTTTATATTGCTATCATTACCCTCCTGTTCATCAGTTTACTCACTTGTAAAATGCAGATAAGTTTTAGTGCCTGAGATTTTGAGGTATTTTGTTAGCATAGCATAACCTAGCCTATTTTGACACATGTGAATAAAAGAGTCCAAAATGCAGTACTTGGATGCAATCTCAAAAATGACAGAATGATCTCTGTTCGTTTCCAAGGAAAACCATTCAATATTACAGTAATCCAAGCCTATGCCCCAACCAGTAACACTGAAGAAGTCGAAGTTGAACGGTTCTATGAAGACCGACAAGACCTTTTAGAACTAACACCCAAAAAAGATGTCCTTTTCATTATCGGGGACTGGAATGCAAAACTGGGAAGTCAAAAACACCTGGAGTAACAGGCAAATTTGGCCTTGGAGCACGGAATGAAGCAGGGCAAAGGCTAATAGAGTTTTGCCAAGAGAACGCATTGGTCATAGCAAACACCCTCTTCCAACAACACAAGAGAACACTCTACACATGGACATCACCAGATGGTCAACACCGAAATCAGATTGATTATATTCTTTGCAGCCAAAGATGGAGAAGCTCTATACAGTTAGCAAAAACAAGGCCGGGAGCTGACTGTGGCTTGGATCATGAACTGCTGCTGCTAAGTCGCTTCAGTCGTGTCTGACTCTGTGCGACCCCATAGACGGCAGCCCACCAGGCTCCACCATCCCTGGGATTCTCCAGGAAAGAACACCGGAGTGGGTTGCCATTTCCTTCTCCAATGTGTGAAAGTGAAAAGTGAAAGTGAAAAGTGAAAGTGAAGTCGCTCAGTCTTGTCCGACTAGTAGTGACCCCATGGACTGTAGCCCACCAGGCTCCTCTGTCCATGGGATTTTCTAGGCAAGAGTACTGGAGTGGCTTGCCATTGCCTTCTCCGGATCATGAACTACTTATTGACAAATTCAGACTTAAATTGAAGAAAGTAGGGAAAACCACTAGAGCATTCATGTACGACCTAAATCAAATCCCTTATGATTATACAGTGGAAGTGAGAAATAGATTTAAGGTACTAGATCTGATAGATAGAGTGCCTGAATGAACTATGAATGGAGGTTAGTGACATTGAACAGGAGACAGGGACCAAGACCATCCTCATGGAAAAGAAATGCAAAAAAGAAAAATGGCTGTCTGAGGAGGCCTTACAAATAGCTGTGAAAAGAAGAGAAGCGAAAGGCAAAGGAGAAAAGGAAAGATATAAGCATCTGAATGCAGAGTTCCAAAGAATAGCAAGGAGAGATAAGAAAGCCTTGCTCAGCGATCAATGCAAAGAAATAGAGGAAAACAACAGAATAGGAAAGACAAGAGATCTCTTCAAGAAAACTAGAGATACCAAGGGAACATTTCATGCAAAGATGGGCTCGATAAAGGGCAGAAATGGTATGGACCTAACAGAAGCAGAAGATATTAAGAAGAGATGGCAAGAATACACAGAAGAACTGTACAAAAAAAATCTTCATGACCAAGATAATCACGATGGTGTGATCACTCAGCTAGAGCCAGACATCCTGGAATGTGAAGTCAAGTGGTCCTTAGAAAGCATCACTATGAACAAAGCTAGTGGAGGTGATGGAATTCCAGTTGAGCTATTTCAAATCCTGAAAGATGATGCTGTAAACGTGCTGCACTCAATATGCCAGCAAATTTGGAAAACTCAGCAGTGGCCACAGGACTGAAAAAGGTCAGTCTTCATTCCAAACACAAAGAAAGGCAATGCCAACGAATACTCAAACTACCGCACAATTGCACTCATCTCACACGCAAGTAAAGTCATGCTCAAAATTCTCCAAGCCAGGCCTCAGCAGTACGTGAACCGTGAACTTCCAGATGTTCAAGGTGGTTTTAGAAAAGGCAGAGGAATGAGAGATCCAATTGCCAACATCCCCTGGATCATGGAAAAAGCAAGAGAGTTACAGGAAAACATCTATTTCAACTTCATTGACTATGCCAAAGCCTTTGACTGTTCACAATAAACTGTGGAACATTTTGAAAGAGATGGGAATACCAGACCACCAGACCTGCCTCTTGAGAAACCTGTATGCAGGTCAGGAAGCAACAGTCAGAACTGGACATGGAACAACAGACTGGTTCCAAATAGGAAAAGGAGTACGTCAAGGTTGTATATTGTCACCCTGCTTATTTAACTTCTATGAAGAGTACATCATGAAGAACGCTGGGCTGGAAGAAGCACAAGCTGGAATCAAGATGCTGAGAGAAATATCAATCACCTCAGATATGCAGATGACACCACTCTTATGGCAGAAAGTGAAGAGGACCTAAAAAGCCTCTTGATGAAAGTGAAAGAGGAGGGTGAAAAAGTTGGCTTGAAGCTCAATATTCAGAAAACAAAGATCATGGCATCTGGTCCCATCACTTCATGGGAAATAGATGGGGAAACAGTGGAAACAGCGTCAGACTTTATTTTTGGGGGCTCCAAAATCACTGCGGATGCTGATTGCAGCCATGAAATTACAAGACGCTTAGTCCTTGGAAGGAAAGTTATGATCAACGTAGATAGCATATTAAAAAGCAGAGACATTACTTTGCCAACAAAGGTCTGTCTAGTCAAGGCTATGGTTTTTCCAGGGGTCATGTATGGATGTAAGATTTGGACTGTGAAGAAAGCTGATCGTCGAAGCATTGATGCTTTTGAACTGTGGTGTTGGAGAAGCCTCTTGAGAGTCTCTTGGACTGCAAGGAGATCCAACCAGTGCATTCTAAAGGAGATCAGTCCTGGGTGTTCATTGGAAAGACTGATGCTACAGCTGAAGCTCCAATACTTTTGCCACGTCACGTGAAGAGTTGAATCACTGGAAACCACTCTGATGCTGGGAGGGATTGTGGGCAGGAGGAGAAGGCGATGACAGAGAATGAGATGGCTTGATGGCATCACCGACTCGATGGAGGTGAGTTTGAGTGAACTCCAGGTGTTGGTGATGGACAGAGAGGCCTGGCGTGCTGTGATTTCTGGGGTCGCAAAGAGTCGGACACAACTTAGTGACTGAACTGAACTGAACTGAACTGAACAAAAGACATTTATAGAACCAGCGTGGTAAGATGGTGGAATTTTTCAGGAGCTCGGTGTTTAACAGAACGCATAAGGAGGAACATGTACTCAAGGATACATGAAAAAGTGGCAGGAAGCCCAAGTGGCAGATTAAGCTTAGAGTGCCTGAAATCCAAAAAGCAATTAAGAAGGCCAATCTGTGCCCTGTTTCAGGAGGAAATTGAACACTCCCCTTTCTCGTAGTGTTTTACGATTAACAAGGATGGAAAGCAGAACTGCTCATCTCCACCAGAGGAAGGTGTGCAGACTGGAAAAGTGAGAACACCTCCAAAGATATTCTGCTGTGGTATTTTTCATCACAGAAATGACTCCACCTCTGAAATCACTAGCTCAAGCATCCTGTTTCTTACCCACAATTCCCTTTCCTTTCAGACACTGGTTCAAATCCTATTTTCCAATTTTATTGACCACTACCCGCACTGTATTAATTTTTCATATTCAGCTAAGAGACTCCCAGACCATTATTTTTTATAACATTTCTACCAATAATCTAAAGCTCCTGGCCCTCTGTCTTTTCATTATTCACTTAGCAACAAACCCAGCTTTTGTCCTTTCCATGACATGGAACAACAGACTGGTTCCAAATAGGAAAAGGAGTATGTCAAGGCTGTATATTGGCACCCTGCTTATTTAACTTATATGCAGAGTACATCATGAGAAACGCTGGGCTGTAGGAAGCACAAGCTGAAATCAAGATTGCTGGGAGAAATATCAACAACCACAGATATGCAGATGACACCACCCTTATGGCAGAAAGTGAAGAAAAACTAAAGAGCCTCTTGATGAAAGTGAAAGATGAGAGTGAAAAAGTTGGCTTCAAACTCAACATTCAGAAAACTAAGATCATGGCATCTGGTCTCATCGCTTCATGGCAAATAGATGGGGAAACAATGGAAACAGTGGCTGACTATTTTTCTGGGCTCCAAAATCACTGTGGATGGTGATTGCAGCCATGAAATTAAAAGACGCTTGCTCCTTGGAAGGAAAGTTATGACCAACCTAGACAGCATATTAAAACTCAGAGACATCATTACTTTGCCAAAAAGGTCCGTCCAGTCAAGGTTATGGTTTTTCCAGTAGTCATGTATGGATGTGAGAATTGGACTATAAAGAAAACTGAGCGCCAAAGAATTGAGAAGAAGGGGATGACATAGGATGAGATGGTTGAATGGCATCACCAAGACAGTGGACATGGGTTTGGGTGGACTCCGGGAGTTGGTGATGGACAGGGAGGCCTGGCGTGCTGCAGTTCATGGGGTCGCAGAGTCAGACATGACTGAGCGACTGAACTGAACTGTGTGCCCATGAACACTACTGCAAGAAGTTTCCCAAAAGGACAGATTCTCATCAAGATAAAATCATAATCATCACCTCAAATGGTCCCCAACAGCCTATGTTTTTCACGTCCATCCAGTTCCAGCCTTAAGTTAATTGTGTCTATTTCAAACCTTCTCTGGATAGAGGTCTACTCTGTTATCCCTCTTTTCCCTCCATCCGTCTCTCCATTCTAAACAGATGATCTTACCTCCTACTTCACAGAGAAAGTGAAATGGTTGTACAACCTCACTTTTCAGCTATCATACCCATGTATCCACTTACTTCTGTACCCATTTTCTCCTTTGCAAGGATATTATTTTCCAGTATTAATCTATAAGTTTTCCTTATGTTTTCACTTTTCCTTTCTCCCCCTTTCTAATCAAGTAGGTGGCTCTGTGCTCACTGATAGGGAGGGATGTGGCTAGACAGAATGTAAAAGGTTGCTGGTGTCTCCTTCCAAAAGCCTAAACTCTGGTACTGGAGAGTGTGGTAGGTTTTTTAAAACAACCACAAAATCTCCCCCTCCTCTTTCCATGTCCTTTGGTAGTGCCTTCCCACACTGACTCTAGGATGGCCTTGTGACTTGCATTGGCCAAGGTGACATTAACAAATATGACATGAGCAGAGGCTTGAAAAAATGCTTCCACCGTGCTGATTGCCCTCTTGCTGCCCTTGGGAACTCTGGGATCACTGTGTGAAGAAGTCTGGGCTAGCCACATGACTCAGAGAGTAAGCCATCCCAGCTGAAGCTTCCAGACCAACCAGCATGCTAATGCCACACAGGTGAGGGAGGATATCTTAGATCAGTGCTTCTCAAACTGTACACATAAACCACCAGGTGATCTTGCCAAAAACCAGAAACTGATTCATTGGGCCTAGAGTGGGACAAGAGCACCTACATTTCCAATAAGTTTCTAGGTGCTGCTGGTCTGAGAAACGTGATTTGCAAAGGTGTAACTGGGACTTCCCTGGCAGTCCAGTGGTTAGTACTCTGTGCTTCCACTGCAGGGGGCCCAGGCTCAACTCCTGGTTGAAGAACTAAGATCCTACATACCACGCAGCATGGCTGGACATGCTCCAGCCCCATTTGAGTTGACCTAAATCAGGAGAACCACCAAGCTGACTCATACTATGTCGTAGTAGTAGTGTTAGTAGCTCAGTCGTGTCTGACTCTTTGTGACACCATGGGCTGTAGCCCGCCAGGCTCCTCTGTCCATGGAACTCTCCAGGCAAGAATATTGTAGTGGGTAGCCATTCCCTTCTCCAGGGAATCTTCCCAACCCAGGGATCGAACCCAGGTCTCCTACACTGTAGACAGATTCTTTACCATCTGAGCCACCAGGGAAGAGCTATGAGCAATAATAAATGTGGATTTTAAGATGCTAAGTTTTAGGGAGCTGCTACACAGCAAAAGCTAGCTGATACAGAAGTATGAGAATTAGATAAAACAACTTGGAAAAGCAGGGGAAAGAGCAGTGCTCCATGGGCTCCTCCCCTAGGCTGGGCATGGGGGAAAGGAGAGAGAAAAGTCTATGGCCCCACAGCAGAGAGCACGTGAGTTCTTCCTGGCTATGCATGAGGGAAGAACAGAACTCAAGGAGGAGTGGCTGCATGTTCATTTTTACAGAGATGATCAGAGGCACTGTCCCAAACCTTCCTGAACCCCAGGCACAGGTGGGAGGCAGCAGAAGGGTCACAGAGACAGTGATGGCAATATCTCAAGGGCAACCATGAGGACCAAAACCCAGTGATCCTAAGACCCCCTAGGAATCATCAAGGTCATTTTTCTGTCACCCCAGCAGGCAATTAACAGAACCATAAAGTTTTTTTCTACAAGGTGATTTTTATCCCACCTAAGGACTGATGCTGAAGCTGAAGCTCCAATACTTTGGCCACCTGATGCAAAGAGCTGACTCATTGGAAAAGACCCTGATGCTGGCAAAGATTGAAGGCAGGAGAAGGGGACAACAGAGGATGAGATGGCTGGATGGCATCACCAACTCAATAAACAAGAGTTTGAGCAAGCTCTGGGAGTTGATGAAGGACAGGGAAGCCTGGTGTGTGGCAGTCCATGGGGTCACAAAGAGTCAGACACCACTGAGCGACTGAACAACAAAGTTAGTGAAACTGCCACCCCCTTTTTCTTCATTTTGTTATAATAGAGTAGGCCCTGGTCCCCCTATCAGTCACCATTTATCCCTCCTGTTAATTCAACCACACTCTCTCAGCCAGATTTTTCTCACCAGTGTGAGAAAAAAAATTTTTTCTTTAAAGTCCCATTGAGTCACAGCCTCATCGAGCACAGCTTTACCTTCAACTCCCTTATGGGAATCAGAAGGTGCCCCTCTAGATGGAGGAACTGCAGAAAGTGGGGCTGACCACATTGTCAAAAGCACCCCTGCCTTCAGGCTGCAGGCCCAGACACACATTATCAGCCAGAATGCAGAGCCTGGCTGGATTCCAGCCTGCTCTTGGGTCCTCCTGTCAGACATCCTGTCCACCAACTGGTCCCACTGTCACCGGTTTCTCTGCCCACTCCTCATAGCCCAACTTCTTGGTGGAGTTGTCTGTACTTGTTCCCTCCCTGCTGTCATCTCCTACTCATTCTCAGCACAGTCCAGTCTGGGTTCCAACCCAGTACTGCTACCTAAACAGCTTTTTCAAAACTTATAAACGGTTTCTGCATTCTTGAATCCAGGAAACATTTTCAATATCTCACCTAATTGACCTTGCAGTAGTGTTTACACTCTTGACAGCTTCTGGCTTCAAACTCTCTCTTCTTTCAGCTTTGATGATATCACCTCCTGCTTGGCTCTCCTGTCGTTTCACTGCTGCACTTTCAGAGCTCAGCACTTGGGAGACTGGGCTTTGTATATCCATGACCCTAATAGTACCTACCCTGCAAGGTTATTGTAAGAAATAAATCATATAATACAGCTAGCTAGCTAGCTATAGATAGAAACCCATTGCATGATGTGGAGTAAACTTCAAGTATTCTGAGTTACTGCCATTGTCATGAGAAGTTTACCCTCCTCTGCTAGTTATTCAATGTTTTAGAATGTTTAGAATGTCTTCGGGCTCAGTCTTTGGCTGTTTTTCTTCTCTATGGTTTGTTCAGTAACCCCTGGTTGACTTTTCTGGCCCAGATTTCTCATTGGAGCTCCAGACCTAGAAATCTAGTTGCCAATTTGACAATCCGTCTTGGTTGCTTCAAAGTCATCTCAAGTTTAATATGTGAATGGGAAAACTATCTATTCTATTATGCAGTCAAAATCATAGGAGTTGGTCTTGGTACTTCCTCTTTCTCAGTCCTGCCTCCTGCTTCAGTCCAATCCATCAGCCAAGGAAGATTGGTTTTACCCCCTTATAGCTCATTATTATTTTTTTTTTTTGCCACGTTGCATGCTATATGGGATCTTAGTTCCCCAACCAGGGATCATACCTGCACCTGCATTGGAAGCATCGAGTCTTAAACACTGGGCTGCCAGGGAAGTCCTTCATGGCCCTTTAATCTGTTTACTTCTCTTCATTGCCACTACCACCACCTTAGCCCAGGTTTGCACCCTCTGTCTCTTTAAAAACTGCTTAGCTGGTCTCTATCTCCACTCTGCTTTCTTCAGATTTTGAATCAGTGATTTATTCCAGTCTTGTCACTCCTGACCTTGGAGTCTATCATGTCTTCCAATGGGTCTTTGGGTAAAGACTCAAGTTGTTGAAGCTTGTAAACTGTGTGGTTAGGGGTCTTGAATGCCAGAACTTATCATGATGTCAAGCACATAGTTGACTTCTGGGCGGAAGCATTTTTATATCTGGTCTTTGAAAGCAAACCACTGACTATATTAGCAGAAACGAAGTTCCAAAAATAGTCTTGCTATAGTCCAGTGGTTTGAGATGGAGGCAGGAAGATGTACTGGGGCAAAAGGGGAGGAGAATCTGAAGTAGATGGCAGTATGAAAGGAAGGGATGGAGAGAGAGTGTGAGAACAGAATTTGCAGGCCTGGCTGAGGGAAAATGAGACCAATGGTTGAGATGGGGGAAAGAAAAAATTATTTCTTTTGATTCTCTCTTTTTCATGAGGTTTCAAACATTCTAAACAGGGGTGCTGAAATCACATCTTTAATACTTTATTATTTGTATTTATTCACTTATTTTTGACTGCACTGGGTCGTTGTTGCTGCACACGGGCTTTCTCTAGTTGCAGCAAGTGGGGGGCTACTCTCTGGTTATGATGTGCAGGTTTCTTCTCAGGAGGGTGGGCTCAGTACTTGTGGCATACGAGCTTAGTAGCATCATGGCATGTGGGATCTACCTGGACCAGGGATTGAACGCATATCTTCTGCCTTGGTTGGTGGATTCTTAACCACTGCACCATCAGGGAAGTCCAATACTTTAAAAGTTCTGGACATGGAGACCAAACTTCCTCAAAAATGGCTGGACTTTCCCTTGTATTTTTTTCATATCTCAATATTTATTCAAAAATATTTGTGCTGAGCTGAAGAGGAGTGTGAAAAGGTTAGCTTAAAACTCAACATTCAGAAAACTAAGATCATGGCATCCTGTTCCATCATTTCATGGCAAATAGATGGGGAAGCCATGGAAACAGTGAGAGACTTTATTTTGAGGGGCTCCAAAATCACTGCAGACGGTGACTGCAGCCATGAAATTAAAAGACGCTTGTTTCTTGGAAGAAAAGTTATGACTAACCTAAACAGCATATTAAAAAGCAGAGACATTACTTTTCCAACAAAGATCCATCTAGTCAAAGTTATGGTTTCTCCAGTAGCTATGTATGGATGTGATAGTTGGACTATAAAGAAAGCTGAGCGCTGAAGAACTGATGCTTTTCTGTGGTACATATACACAATGGAATATTACTCAGCTATTAAAAAGAATGCATTTGAATTAGTTCTAATGAGGTGGATGAAACTGGAGTCTATTACACATAGTGAAGTAAGCCAGAAATAAAAACACCAACACAGTATATTAACACATATATATGGAGTTTAGAAAGATAGTAATGATGACCCTATATGTAGGACAGCAAAAGAGACCCAGATGTAAAGAAAAGACTTTTGGACTCTGTGGGAGAAGGCAAGGGTGGAATGATTTGAGAGAATAGCATTGAATCACGTATATTATTATATGTGAAATAGATTGTTAGTCCAGGTTCGATGCAAGAGAGAGGGTGCTCAGGGCTGGTGCACTGGGAAGACCCTGAGGGATGGGGTGGGGAGGGAGGTGGGAGGGGGGTTCAGGATGGGGAACACATGTACACCCATGGTTGATTCATGTCAATGTATGGCAAAAATCACTACAATATTGTAAAGTAATTAGCCTCCAATTATAATAAATTTTAAAAAAAGAATTGATGCTTTTGAACTGTGGTGTTGGAGAAGATTCTTGAGAGTCCCTTGGACTGCAAGGAGATCCAACCAGTCCATCCTGAAGGAAATCAGTCCTGAATATTCATTGGAAGGACTGATGCTGAAGCTGAAACTCCAATACTTTGGCCACCTGATGCGAATAACTGACTCATTGGAAAATCTCTGATGCTGGGAAAGACTGAAGGCAGGAGAAGAAGCAGACAACAGAGGATGAGATGGTTGGATGGCATCACTGACTCACATCACTGACTCTCCGGGATTTGGTGATGGACAAGGAAGCCTGACGTGCTGCGGTCCATGGGGTCACAAAGAGTCGGACACAAATGAGAGACTGAACTGAACTGAACTCAGGAGACATGTGGTGAGGAAAACACTCCCTGTCTCTACTCTCATGACTTTTTCAGCCTAGGAAAGCAGATCAGCTTTAATCAAAGAAATCAGTCAGTGTGTAAATAACCCCGAACCGGGCCAAATGCTGTGAAGAAGAGGAACACAGTTCTGTGAGAGTATATGACAAAATATGTGTCTTAGACTGTGTGTGTGTGTGTGTGTGTCTGAGTATAGTAAAGTCTTCAAAGAAGGGATGGGACGCTGAGAGCTGAAGATAGAGAAGGACCAGATTAAATGAGGTGGCTGTGGAGTAGCAGAAGAGAACCTGGCCAGTTCAAGAAACTTAGACAATTTTGCTATTCTTGCAAATTTGTTTATCCATGTAAATTTTAGGTTCAACTTCCCTAGGCCCAGAATTAAACTTATTGGTACTTTATTGAAAGTGTGGTAAATTTTTAAAATAACTTTGAGAGAACTGTCTTTATGATATTGACTCATCCTATCCAAGATGAACAAATGTCTTTCAATTTGTTCAAAAATACTTTTGTGTCTTTCAGGAGTGTTTTAAGATTTTCATTGTACAGATTAGCATATTCCTTGCTCAATTTATTCTTAAGTATTTTATCTCTTTTGTTGCTACTGTAGATGGATTTTTCTCTAAGATTACATCTGCTAACTATTTATTGTGTACATGGAGCAGCTGATTCCTTTATGTTAATTTTATAGCCTGCTGACTTACTGAATTCTTTCATTGTTTGAGTTAGTTTTTATTATTGACTGTAGGGGTCTCTAGGTTTATTATCATGTCATCTGCAAATAGAAATCATTTTATTTCTGTTTTACAAACTCATGCCTCTAACTGGGCTTCCACAGTGGCTCAGCGGTAAAGAATCTGCCTGCAGTGCAGGAGTCACAGGAGACACAGGTTCAATCCCTGGGTCAGGAAGATCCCCTGGAGGAGGGCACGATGACCCTCTCCAGTATTCTTGCCTGGAGAATCCCATGGACAGAGGAACCTGGTGGGCTACAATCCATGGGTTCACAAAGAGTCAGACATGACTGAAGCAACTTAACATGCACACACACACACACACACACACACACCTCTAATTAATTTCCCTTGTCTAACTCTATTAGCTAAATCCTTCAGTCTAGTGTTAAAGTGGAGCTATTAGTCAATACAATAGTGGTTTATCTATTTTACTAATTTGCTCAAGAAAAAAGTTTTGGAATGTTCCCTGGTTGGTCCACTACTTTCATTGCAGTGGACCCAGGTTCAATCCCTGATTGGGGAACTAAGATCTTGCAAAATGAATGGCACAGTAAAAAAAAAAAAAAAAAAAACACAAAAATAGGTTTTTTATTTACTAATGAGATGTAAAAAATATAGGTTTTCTTTTTTAATTTCATTAATTTCAGTTTTTATCTTTATTCTTTCTTCCCTATGCTTTCACTTTGTTGTTCTTTATCTCGTGCTTTGATTTGGGAATTTAACTCATGCATTTTCATTTTCTCCATGTTATTGGGTACTGATATTATTCATCTGTTGATATCTACTGATGTTGTTTAAGGGTGTAGAGTTTCCTCTAATCATTAAAAAAAATTATATCCAATAATTTCTGATACATAATGTTTTCATGAAGATTATTTTAAAATTAATTCCATTACTTCATTTTTTAATTTCCATTCATCTCAAGATTTCTTTAATAGAACATTTTAAAATTGCCAGCTAGAATTTCTGGTTAATAAAAGCAGAGAATGTTGTTTATAATCATCCTATATATAATGGAACTTAATGATATTATGATCAGTGTCTATGATGGCTTCTTGTGTGCTTGAGAAGGTATATTCCCAATTATCATGGTGTAAATTATATCCATAATTCTATATCTTATTAATTGATCAATTAATTGATCATTTAGGTTTTCTATATTCTTCCTTACTTTCCTTTTGATCTGTCTTGAGTTGAAAATGGTATGTTAAAAGCTTCCTATCATTAGGAAGTGAGTTCATATCAATTCTCCTTGCATCTCCTGCAATTTTTGCTTTATAAAGAGGATTACTGTGTTACTTGCTTTAAAGAGTGTGGTGGATATAATAAGGAATCATGCAGATCCCCAGGCTTCCCTGGTGGCTCAGAATTAAAGAATCCACCTGCAATGCAGGAGATGCAGGAGACACAGGTTTAATCCCTGGGTTGGGAAGATACCCTGGAGGAGGGCGTGGCAACCCACTCCAGTATTCTTGCCTGGAAAATCCCATGGACAGAGGATCCTGGCAGGCTGCAGTCCATAGGGTCACAAAGAGTCAGATACAACTGAAGCAACTGAGCATACATGCATGCACAGATCCCCATTCAGGCCATTTTTTACTTCAGCTGCTAAGAATGCCTTTGGCCAACAGACCCCAGACCTTTTGGGACTGCCTAATCTGAAGGTACCTTATCTTTTTTTTAAAAAAATTAATATTTATTTTAATATTTAATGATATATAAGCTAAAGTTCATGCAATTCAAATAACAACAAGTATATTTTTAGACTTCTTGGTATGGCTTTCTCTGTCATTAAATATAGTTAATACAGTATTTTAAGTTTTTTCATTTTATATTGGAGTACAGTTGATTTACAATGTTGTGTTAGTTTCAGGTGCACATCCAGGTGATTTCAGTTATACATATAACTGAAGACACCTGTCTTGCCTAAAGTCATGCTTCTACCAGGGGTGGCCCATATCCAATGACTGATTAATGCAGGATTTTAAGACACCAGCCCTCTCACCTCAACTGTGGACAGCTCTAAAATGGCCATGCCATCTACAGAGTTCCCCACAGAACAGGCTGAGGCAGCCACTGAGATTGTTTCATAGCTCCACCTGTCTCTTGACCCAATCCTGCTTCCTTGCCATCCTTTTCCTTTTGCAAGTATTGATCCTAAGAGCCCTCCTTTACAAAACTCCTGCAGGATAATATCCATTTCAGAGTCTGCCAGATGACAATCTGCAGTGAAGTCCAAAGGACTACTGATGTATAGAATTATCATAGCATTGGCTCCACATCACTACTTTTAGAAATTAAATGCTCAAGTCAATGCTCAACCCATGGACAGTTGTCCCTGGCAAATTATCTTACTATTGCCAAAGACCATAGCAGAGAATGACCGTTTGTATTGTGTCTTGCCTCAATCTTAGGAAGATTTTTTCCTTATACATATCATGAAATTCAGTGGCCCTGTTGTCTGAAGATGGTGAGGGAATTCTGCTTATTTTTTTTCCTTTACTTTTTTCTTACACCAAAGAGAGAAGGCAATCCCAATCAGGTGACACTGCTGGACAAAGTAGGAGGCTAAAACTCTGAGATAACCTCCTCTTTGGTGGGGGGTGGGGGGGGATGAGAGCCAGACAGTGTGAAAGAAATCCCAAAGAGAAGAGAACTGAAAAAAGAGAATATCTAAATTCAGTTTATAAACTACATATATTCTGGGCTCACCCAAAGCTGCACAAACATGGAACAGATCAAAAAAGTATGGCAAAGTCTTTGAAAACTCAAATGGTGGTGGAGTTACCATTCACAGAAACCAAGACAAACTCCCTCTGAGGCTCTAGGGGAAATCTGTTGATTCTCTCAGCTATGCATGGCTGTTGGCCTTCCTTGGCATCTGACTGCATCTATCTCTGCTCTATCTTCACACTGCCTTCATGTATGTGTGTGTGAGAGAGAGAGAGAGATCTCCCTCTTTATTCTTTCTATAAAGATAAATGTAATGTAATTTAGGGCCCACTCAGAAAATCAGTTGTGCATGTCTCTGGTGCTGAAAGTAAAGTCCGATGCTGTAGAACAGTACTGCATAGGAACCTGGAATGTTAGGTCCATGAAACAAGGTAAGCTAGAAGTGGTCAAACAGGAGAGGGCAAGAGTGAACATCAACATTTTAGGAATCAATGAACTAAAATGGACTGGAATGGGCGAATTTAAGTCAGATGACCAATATACCTCTTAATGTGGGCAAGAATCCCTTAGAAGAAATGGAGCAGGCCTCATAGTCAACAAAAGACTCCTAAATGCAGTACTTTGGAGCAGTCTCAAAAATGACAGAATGATCTCTGTTCGTTTCCAAGGCAAACTGTTCAGTATCACAGTAATCCAAGTCTATGCCCTAACCACTAATGCTGAAGAAGCTGAAGTTGAACGGTTCTATGAAGACCTTCTAGAACTAATACCAAGAAAAGATGGCCTTTTCATCATAGGGGATTGGAATGCAAAAGCAGGAAGTCAAGGAGTAACAGGCATGTTTGGCCTTGGAATAAAAATAGAAGCATGGCAAAGGCTAACAGTTTTACCAAGAGAACGCACTGGTCATAGCAAACACCCTCTTCTAACAACACAAGAGAAGACTCTACACATGGACATCACCAGACGATCAATATCAAAATCAGATTGATTATATTCTTTGCAGCCAAAGACAGAGAAGCTTCATACAGTCAGCAAAAACAAGACTGGGAGCTGGCTGTGGCTCAGATCATGAACTCCTTACTGCCAAATTCACACTTAAGTTGAAGAAAGTATGGAAAACCACTAGGACATTCAGGTATGACCTAAATCAAATACCTTACAATTACACAGTGAGAAGGGTAACTAGATTCAAGGGATTAGATCTGATAGACAGAGAGCTGGAAGAACTATAGACGGAGGTACATAACACTGCATAGGAGGCAGTAAACAAAACCATCCCCAAGAAAAAGAAATGCAGAAAGGCAAAATGGTTGTCTGAGGAGGCCTTAAAAATAGCTGAGAAAATAAGAGAAGTAACAGTTAGAACTGGACATGGAACAACAGTTTCCTATTTGGAACCAGATAGGAAAAGGAGTGCGTCAAGGTTGTATATTGTCACCCTGCTTATTTAACTTATATGCAGAGTACATCATGAGGAACGCTGGGCTGGAAGAAGCACAAGCTGGAATCAAGATCTCCAGGAGAAATATCAACAACCTCAGATATGCAGATGACACCACCCTTATGGCAGAAAGTGAAGAGGAACTAAAAGCCTCTTGATGAAAGTGAAACAGGAGAGTGAAAAGGTTGGCTTGAAGCTCAAATTCAGAAAACAAAGATCATGGCATCTGGCCCCATGACTTCATGGGAAATAGATGGGGAAACAGTGGAAACAGTTTCAGACTTTATTTTTTGGGGCTCCAAAATCACTGCAGATGCTGATTGCATCCAGGAAATTAAAAGACGCTTACTCCTTGGAAGGAAAATTATGACCAACCTTGATAGTATATTAAAAGCAGAGACATTACTTTGCCAACAAAGGTCCGTCTAGTCAAGGCAATGGTTTTTCCCGTGGTCATGTATGGATGTGAGAGTTGGACTGTGAAGAAAGCTGATTGCTGAAGAATTGATGCTTTTGAACTGTGGTGCTGGAGAAGACTCTTGAGAATCCCTTGGACTGCAAGGAGATCCAACCAGTCCATTCTAAAGAAGATCAATCCTGGGTGTTCATTGGAAGGACTGATGCTAAAGCTGAAACCAATACTTTGGCCACCTCATGTGACGAGTTGACTCACTGGAAAAGACTCTGATGTTGGGAGGGATTAGGGGCGGGAGGAGACAGGGATGACAGAGAATGAGATGGCTGGATGGCATCACCAGCTCGATGGACATGAGTTTGAGTGAACTCCGGGAGTTGGTGATGGACAGGGAGGCCTGGCGTGCTGTGATTCATGGGGTCGCAAAGAGTAGGACACGACTGAGCGACTGAACTGAACTGAACTGAAGGCAAAGGAGAAAAGGAAAGATATACCCATTTGAATACTGAGTTTCAAAGAACAGCAAGGAGAGATAAGAAAGCCTTCCTCAACGAACAGTGCAAAGATACAGAGGAAAACAATAGAATGGGAAAGACTAGAGATCTCTTCAAGAAAATCAGAGATAACAAGGGAATATTTCATGCAAAAATAGGCTCAATAAATGACAGAAACAAGTATGAACCTAACAGAAGCAGAATATATTAAGAAGACATGGCAAGAACACACAGAAGAATTGTACCAAAAACTCTTAATGAACCAGATAACCACAATGGTGTGATTACTCATCTAGAGCCAGACATCTTGGAGTGTGGAGTCAAGTGGGCCTTAGGAAGCATCACTACGAGCAAAGCTAGTGGAGGTGATGGAATACCAGCTGAGCTATTTCAAATTCTAAAAGATGACGTTCTTAAAGTGCTGCGCTCAATATGCCAGCAAATTTGGAAACCTCAGCAATAAGCCACAGGACTGGAAAAGATCAGTTTTCATTCCAATCCCAAGGAAAGGTGATTTCAAAGAATGTTCAAACTACCTCACAATTGCACTCATTTCACATGCTACTAAAGTAATGCTCAAAATTCTCCAAGCTAGGATTCAAAAGTACATGAACCGTGAACTTCCAGATGTTCAAGCTGGATTTAGAAAAAGCAGCGGAACCAGAGATCATATTGTCAACATCTGTTGGATCATAAGAAAACCAAGAGAATTGAAAAAAATAATCTACTTCTTTGCTGACTACACTAAAGACTTTGACTCTGTTGGTCACAAGAAACTGTGGAAAATTCTTAAAGAAATGGGACTACCAAATCGCATTACCTACCTCCTTCGAAACCTGTATGCAAGTTGGGAAGCAACAGTTAGAACCGGACATGGAACAACAGACTGGTTCCAATTTGGAGAAGGAGTACGTCAAGGCTGTATATTGTCACTTTGCTTATTTAACTTATATGCCAAGTATATCATGCAAAATGCCGGGCTGGATGAAGCACAAGTTGGAATCAAGATTGTTGGGATAAAAATTAATAACCTCAGATATATGATACCACTCTAATTGCAGAAAGCGAAGAGGAACTAAAGAGCCTCTGGATGAAGGTGAAAGAGGAGGGTGAAAAAGCTGGCTTCAAACTCAACATTCAGAAAACAAAGATCATGGCATCCGGTCCCATTGCTTCATGGCAAATAGGTGGAGAAACAATGGAAACAGTGATAGACTTTATTTTCTTGGACTCCAAAATCACTGCAGATGTTGACTTCAGCCATGAAATTAAAAGATGCTTGCTCCTTGGAAGAAATGCTATGACAAACCTAGACAGTGTACTAAAAAGCAGAGACATTACTTACTGACAAAGTCTGTCTAGTCAAAACTGTGCTTTTTCCAGTAGTCATGTATGGATCTGAGTTGGATTATAAAGAAAGCTGAGCACCGAAGAAATGATGATTTTGAACTGTGGTGTTGGAGAAGACTCTTGAGAGTTCCTTGGACGGCAAGGAGATCAAATTAATCAATCCTAAAGAAATCAACCCTGAATATTCATTGGAAGGACTGATGCTTATGCTGAATCTCCAATACTTTGGCGACCTGAAGTGAAGAACTGACTCATTGGAAAATCTCTGATGCTGGAAATATTGAAGGCAGGAGGAAAAGGGGATGACAGAGAATGAGATGGTTGGATGGCAAAACCAACTCAATGGATATGAGTTTGAGCAAGCTCCGGGAGTTGGTGAAGGATAGGGAAGCCTGGTGTGCTGCAGTCCATGGGGTTGCAAAGAGTCAGACGTGATTAAGTGACTGAACAACACCTGAGACTCCATTACCATGGTGTCTCCCAGAAAATTTATATCCTTCACTCAAATATTTTTTCCAGATTTCTCTCTTCAATTCCAATTAGTCTCTTATTTCCACCTCTGTCTCAGCACCTACACCTGGAGGCCCACCGAGCATCTAAAATTCATTTTTTCCCAAAGCAAATCTCTAAAGTTCAGTTCAATTCAGTTCAGTCGCTCAGTCGTGTGCGACTCTTTGCGACCCCATGAATCAACAGCACGCAGGCCTCCCTGTCCATCACCACCTCCTGGAGTTCACTCAAACTCATCTCCATCGAGTCAGTGATGCCATCCAGCCATCTCATTCTCTGTCGTCCCTGTCTCCTCCCGCCCCCAATACTTCCCAGCATCAGAGAAATGCAAAAAAGCAAAATGTCTGTCTGAGGAGGCCTTACAAATAGCTGTGAAGAGAAGAGAAGTGAAAAGCAAAGGAGAAAAGGAAAGATATAAGCATCTGAATGCAGAATTCCAAAGAATAGCAAGGAGAGATAAGAAAGCCTTCCTCAGTGATCAATGCAAAGAAATAGAGGAAAACAACAGAATAGGAAAAACAAGAGATCTCTTCAAGAAAATTAGAGATTCCAAGGGAACATTTCATGTAAAGATGGGCTCGATAAAGGACAGAAATGGTATAGACCTAAAGAAGCAGAAGATATTAAGAAGAGGTGGCAGGAATACACAGAAGAACTGTACAAAAAAGATCTTCACGACCACGATAATCATGATAACGTGATCACTGACCTAGAGCCAGACATCTTGGAATGTGAAGTCAAGTGGGCCTTAGAAAGCATCCCTACGAACAAAGCTAGTGGAGGTGATGGAATTCTGGAGCTATTTCAAATCTTGAAAGATAATGCTGTGAAAGTGCTGCACTCAATATGCCAGCAAATTTGGAAAACTCAGCAGTGGCCACAGGACTGGAAAAGGTCAGTCTTCATTCCAATCCCAAAGAAAGGCAATGCCAAAGAATGCTCAAACTACTGCACAATTGCACTCATCTCACACGCTAGTAAAGTCATGCTCAAAATTCTCCAAGCCAGGCTTCAGCAATATGTGAACCGTGAACTCCCAGATGTTCAAGCAGGTTTTAGAAAAGGTAGAGGAACCAGAGATCAAATTGCAAACATCTGCTGGATCATGGAAAAAGCAAGAGAGTTCCAGGAAAATATCTATTTCTGCTTCATTGACTGTGCCAAGCCTTTGACTGTGTGGATCACAATAGACTGTGGAGCATTCTGAAAGAGATGGGAATACCAGACCACCTGACCTGCCTCTTGAGAAACCTGTATGCAGGTCGGGAAGCAACAGTTAGAACTGGACATGGAACAACAGACTGGTTCCAAATAGGAAAAGGAGTACGTCAAGGTTGTATATTGTCACCCTGCTTATTTAACTTATATGCAGAGTACATCATGAGGAACGCTGGGCTGGAAGAAGCACAAGCTGGAATCAAAATTGCTGGGAGAAATATCAATAACCTCAGATATGCAGATGACACCACCCTTATGGCAGAAAGTGAAGAGGAACTAAAAAGCCTCTTGACGAAAGTGGAAGAGGAGAGTGAAAAGGTTGGCTTGGAGCTCAACATTCAGAAAACAAAGATCATGGCACCCGGTCCCATCACTTCATGGGAAATAGATGGGGAAACAGTGGAAACAGTGTCAGACTTTTTTTGGGGGGGCTCCAAAATCACTGCAGATCCTGATTGCAGCCATGAAATTAAAAGACGCTTACTCCTTGGAAGGAAAATTATGACCAACCTGGATAGTATACTAAAAAGCAGAGACATTACTTTGCCAACAAAGGTCCATCTACTCAAGGCTATTGTTTTTTGCCGTGGTCATGTATGGATGTGAGAGTTGGACTGTGAAGAAAGCTGATTGCCGAAGAATTGATGCTTTTGAACTGTGGTGCTGGAGAAGACTCTTGAGAGTCCCTTGGACTGCAAGGAGATCCAACCAGTCCATTCTAAAGGAGATCAATCCTGGGTGTTCATTGGAAGGACTGATGCTAAAGCTGAAACTGCAATACTTTGGCCACCTCATGCGACGAGTTGACTCTCTGGAAAAGAGTCTGATGCTAGGAGGGATTGGGGGTGGGAGGAGACGGGGACGACAGAGAATGAGATGGTTGGATGGCATCACTGACTCGATGGACATGAGTTTGGGTGAGTTCCGGGAGTTGGTGATGGACAGGGAGGCCTTGCGTGCAGTGATTCATGGGGTCGCAGAGAGTCGGACACGACTGAGCAACTGAACTGAACTGAACTGAGGAGGGTATGGCAACCAATATTGGCCAATATGCTTCAGTATTCTTGCTTCCACGTCCTGGCTATTATAAACAGTGCTGCGATGTACATTGGGGTACACGTGTCTCTTTCAATTCTGGTTTCCTTACTGTGTATACCCAGCAATGGGATTGATGAGTCATATGGCACTTTTTTCAAGTTTTTTAAGGAATCTCCACAATGTTCTCCATAGTGGCTGTACTGGTTTGCATTCCCACCAACAGTATAAGAGTGTTCCCTTTTCTCCACGCCCTCTCCAGCATTTATTGTTTGTAGATTTTTGGATAGCAGCCATTCTTAGTGGCGTGAGATGGTACATCATTGTGGTTTTGATTTGCATTTCTCTGATAATGAGTGATGTTGAGCATCTTCTCATGTGTTTGTTAGCCATATGTATTTCTTTGGAGAAATGTCTGTTTAGTTGTTTGGCCCATATTTTGATTGAATCGTTTATTTTTCTGGAATTGAACTGCAGGAGTTGCTTGTATATTTTTGAGATTGATTCTTTGTCAGTTGCTTCATTTGCTATTATTTTCTCCCTTTCTGAAGGCTGTCTTTTCACCTTGCTTATAGTTTCCTTCATTGTGAAAAAGCTGTTAAGTTTAATCAGGTCCCAGTTGTTTATTTTTGCTTTTATTTCCATTACCCTGGGAGGTGGGTCATAGAGGATCCTTCTGTGATTTATGTCGGAGAGTGTTTTGCCTATATTTTTCCTAGGGAGTTTTATAGTTTCTGGTCTTACATTTAGATCTTTAATCCATTTTGAATTTACTTTTGTGTGTGGTGTTAGAAAGTGTTCTACTTTCATTCTTTTACAAGTGGTTGACCAGTTTTCCCAGCACCACTTGTTAAAGAGATTGTCTTTTCTTCATTGTATATTCTTGCCTCCTTTGTCAAATATAAGGTGTCCATAGGTGTGTGGATTTATCTCTGGGCTTTCTATTTTGTTCCATTGATCTATATTTCTGTATTTGTGCCAGTACCACACTGTCTTGATGACTGTAGCTTTGTGGTATAGCCTGAAGTCAGGCAGGTTGATTCCTCCAGTTCCATTCTTCTTCCTCAAGTTTGCTTTTGCTATTCGAGGTTTTTTGTATTTCCACACAAATTGTGAAATTATTTGTTATAGTTCTGTGAAAAATACCATTGGTAGCTTGATAGGGATTGAATGGAGTCTATAGATTGCTTTAGGTAGTATACTCATTTTCACTGTATTGATTCTGCCAATCCATGAACATGGTATATTTCTCCATCTATTTGTGTCATCTTTGCTTACTTTCAGCAGTGTTTTATAGTTTTCTACATATAGGTCTTTTGTTTCTTTAGGTAGATATTTTCCTAAGTATTTTATTCTTTTCATTCCATGGTGAATGGAATTGTTTCCTTAATTTCTCTTTCTGTTTTCTCATTGTTAGTGTATAGGAATGCAGGGGATTTCTGTGTGTTAATTTTATATCCTGCAATTTTTCTATATTCATTGATTAGCTCTAGTAATTTTCTGGTAGAGTCTTTAGGTTTTTATATGTAGAGGATCATGTCATCTGCAAACAGTGACGTTTTACTACTTCTTTTCCTATCTGGATTCCATTTATTTCTTTCTCTTCTCTGATTGCTGTGTCTAAAACTTCCAAAACTATGTTGAATAGTAGTGGTGAGAGTGGGCACCATTGTCTTGTTCCTGACTTTAGGGGAAATGCTTTCTGTTTTTCACCATTGAGGGTAATGTTTGCTGTGGGTTTGTCATATATAGCTTTTATTATGTTGACGTAAGTTCCTTCTATTTCTGCTTTCTGGATGTTTTTTTTTTTTTTATCATAAATGGACATTCAATTTTTTCAAAGGCTTTCTCTGCATCTGTTGAGATAATTATATGGTTTTTATCTTTCAGTTTGTTAATGTGGTGTACCACATTAACTGATTTGTGAATATTAAGAATCCTTGCATCCCTGGAATAAAGCCCACTTGGTCATGATGTATAATCTTTTTAATGTGTTGTTGGATTCTGTTTGCTAGAATTTTGTTAAGGATTTTTGCATCTATGTTCATCAGTGATATTGGCCTGTAGTTTTCATTCATTTTTTCTGTGTGTGGCATCTTTGTCAGGTTTTGATATTAGGGTGATGCTGACCTCATAGAATGAGTTTAGAAGTTTACCTTCCTCTGCAATTTTCTGGAAGAGTCTGTGTAGTTTAGGTGTTATCTCTTCTCTAATTTTTGGTAGAATTCAGCTGTGGAGCCGTCTGGACCTGGGCTTTTGTTTGCTGGAAGATTTGTGATTACAGTTTCAATTTCCGTGCTTGTGACGGGTCTGTTAAGGTTTTCAATTTCTTCCTGGTTCAGATTTGTAAAGTTATACTTTTCAGAGAATTTGTTAATTTCTTCCAAGTTGTCCATTTTATTGGCATATAGTTGCTGATAGTAGTCTCTTATGATCTTTTGTATTTCTATGTTGTCTGTTGTGATTTCTCAATTTTCATTTATAATTTTGTTGATTTGATTCTTCTCCCTTTGTTTCTTGATGAGTCTGGCTAATGGTTTGTCAATTTTATATACCTTCTCAAAGAACTAGCTTTTGGCTTTCTTGATTTTTGCTGTGGTCTCTTTTGTTTCTTTTGCATTTATTTCTGCCCTAATTTTTAAGATTTCTTTCCTTCTATTAACTCTGGGGTTCTTCATTTCTTCCTTTTCTAGGTGCTTTAGGTGTAGAGTTAGGTTATTTAGTTGACTTTTTTCTTGTTTATTGAGATGTGCCTATATTGCTATGATCCTTCCCCTTCAGTTCAGTTCAGTTCAGTTCAGTCGCTTAGTCGTGTCCGACTCTCCAGGACCCCATGAATCACAGCACGCCAGGCCTCCCTGTCCATCACCAACTCCCGGAGTTCACTCAAACTCATGTCCACAGAGTCGGTGATGCCATCCAGCCATCGCATTCTCCGTCGTCCCCTTCTCCTCCCGCCCCCAACCTTTCCCAGCATCAGAGTCTTTTCCAGTGAGTCAACTCGTCGCTTGAGGTGGGCAAAGTATTGCAGTTTCAGCTTTAGCATCAGTCCCTCCAATGAACATCCAGGATTGATCACCTCTAGAATGGACTGGTTGGATCTCCTTGCAGTATAAGGGACTCTCAAGAGTCTTCTCCAACACCACAGTTCAAAAGCATCGATTCTTCGGCGATCAGCCTTCTTCACAGTCCAACTCTCACATCCATACATGACCACGGGAAAAACCATTGCCTTGACTAGACGGACCTTGGTTGGCCAAGTAATGTCTCTGCTTTTTAATATACTATCAAGGTTGGTCATAACTTTCCTTCCAAGAAGCAAGCGTCTTTTAATTTCATGGCTGCAATCAGCATCTGCAGTGATTTTGGAACCCCAAAAAATAAAGTCTGACACTGTTTCCACTGTTTTTCCATCTATTTCCCATGAAGTGATGGGACCAGATGCCATGATCTTTGTTTTCTGAATGTTGAGCTTCAAGCCAACCTTTTCACTCTCTTCTTTCACTTTTATCAAGAGGCTTTTGAGTTCCTCTTCACTTTCTGCCATAAGGGTATTGTCATCTGCATATCTGAGGTTATTGATATTTCTCCGAGCAATCTTGATTCCAGCTTGTGCTTCTTCCAGCCCAGCGTTCCTCATGATGTACTCTGCATATAATTAAATAAGCAGGGTGACAATATACAACCTTGACGTACTCCTTTTCCTATTTGGAACCAGTCTGTTGTTCCATGTCCAGTTCTAACTGTTGCTTCCTGACCTGCATACAGGTTTCTCAAGAGGCAGGTCAGGTGGTCTGGGATTCCCATCTCTTTCAGAATGTTCCACAGTTTACTGTGATCCACACAGTCAAAGGCCTTGGCATAGTCAATGAAGCAGAAATAGATGTTTTTCTGAAACTCTTTTGCTTTCTCCATGATCCAGCGGATGTTGGCAATTTGATCTCTGGTGCCTCGGCCTTTTCTAAAACCTGCTTGAACATCTGGGAGTTCACGGTTTACATACTGCTGAAGCCTGGCTTGGAGAGTTATGAGCATGACTTTACTAGCGTGTGAGATAAGTGCAATTGTGCGGTAGTTTGAGCATTCTTTGGCATTGCCTTTCTTTGGGATTGGAATGAAGACTGACCTCTTCCAGTCCTGTGGCCACTGCTGAGTTTTCCAAATCTGCTGGCATATTGAGTGCAGCACTTTCACAGCATCATCTTTCAAGACTTGAAATAGCTCAACTGGAATTCCATCACCACCACTAGCTTTGTTAGTAGTGATGCTTTCTAAGGCCCACTTGACTTCACATTCCAAGATGTCTGGCTCTAAGTCAGTGATCACGTTATCGTGACTATCTTCGTCGTGAAGATCTTTTTTGTACAGTTCTTCTGTGTATTCCTGCCACCTCTTCTTAATATCTTCCGCTTCTGTTAGGTCCATACCATTTCTGTCCTTTATCAAGCCCATCTTTGCATGAAATGTTCCCTTGGAATCTCTAATTTTCTTGAAGAGATCTCTTGTTTTTCTTATTCTGTTGTTTTCCTCTATTTCTTTGCATTGATCACTGAGGAAGTCTTTCTTATCTCTCCTTGCTATTCTTTGGAACTCTGCATTCAGATGCTTATATCTTTCCTTTTCTCCTTTGCTTTTCGCCTCTCTTCTTTTCACAGCTATTTGTAAGGCCTCCTCAGACAGCCATTTCGCTCTTTTGCATTTCTTTTCCATGGGGATGGTCTTGGTCCCTGTCTCCTGTACAATGTCACGAACCTCCGTCCAGAGTTCATCAGGCACTCTATCAATCAGATCTAGTCCCTTAAATCTATTTCTCACTTCCACTGTATAATCATAAGGGATTTGATTGAGGTCATATCTGAATGGTCTAGTGGTTTTCCCTACTTTCTTCAATTTAAGTCTGAATTTGGCAATAAGGAGTTCATGATCTGAGCCACAGTCAGCTCCTGGTCTTGTTTTTGCTAACTGTATACAGCTTCTCCATCTTTGGCTGCAAAGAATATAATCAATCTGATTTCGGTGTTGACCATCGGGTGATGTCCATGTGTAGAGTCTTCTCTTGTGTTGTTGGAAGAGGGTGTTTGCTATGACCAGTGCATTCTCTTGACAAAACTCTATTAGGCTTTGCCCTGCTTCATTCCGTGCTCCAAGGCCAAATTTGCCTGTTACTCTAGGTGTTTCTTGACTTCCTACTTTTGCATTCCAGTCCCCTATCATGAAAAGGACATCTTTTTTGGGTGTTAGTTCTAAAAGGTCTTGTAGGTCTTCATAGAACCGATTAACTTCGGCTTCTTCAGCATTACTGGTTGGGGCATAGGCCTGGATTACTATAATATTGAATGGTTTGCCTTGGAAACGAACAGAAATCATTCTGTTATCTTTAAGATTGCATCCAAGTACTGCATTTCGGACCCTTTTGTTGACCATGATGGCTACTCCATTTTTTCTAAGGGATTCCTGCCCACAGTAGTAGATATAATGGTCATCCGAGTTAAATTCACCCATTCCAGTCCATTTTAATTCACTGATTCCTAGAATGTCTATGTTCACTCTTGCCATCTCCTGTTTGACCACTTCCAATTTGCCTTTCCTTCCCCTTAGCACTGCTTTTACAGTGTCCCACAGGTTTTGGGTTGTTGTGTTTTCATTTTCATTCATTTCTATGCATATTTTGATTTCTTCTGTGATGTGTTGGTTATTCAGAATCATGTTGTTTAGCCTCCATATGTTGGAATTTTTAATAGATTTTCTCCTGTATTTGAGATCTAATCTTACTCCATTGTGGTCAGAAAAGATGCTTGGAATGATTTCAATTTTTTTTTTTTAATTTATCAAGGGTAGATTTATGGCCCAGGATGTGATCTATCCTGGAGAAGGTTCCGTGTGTGCTTGAGAAGAAGGTGAAATTCATTGTTTTGGGGTAAAATGTCCTATAGATATCAATTAGGTTTAACTGGTCTATTGTGTCATTTAACGTTTGTGTTTCCTTGTTAATTTTCTGTGTAGTTAATCTATCCATAGGTGTGAGTGGGGTGTTAAAGTCTCCCACTATTATTTTGTTATTATTAATTTCCCCTTTCATACTTGTTAGCATTTGTCTTACATATTGTGGTGCCCCTATGATGGGTGCATATATATTTATAATGGTTATATCTTATTCTTGGATTGATCATTATGTAGTGTCCTTCTTTGTCTCTTTTCACAGCCTTTGTTTTAAAGTCTATTTTATCTGATATGAGTATTGCTACTCCTGATTCCTTTTGGTCTCCGTTTGCATGAAATATCTTTTTCCAGCCCCTCACTTTTAGTTTGTATGTATCCCTTGTTTATTGGTGGGTCTCTTTTAGACAGCATATATAGGGGTCTTGTTTTTGTTTCCATTCAGCCAGCCTTTGTCTTTTGGCTGGGGCATTCAACCCATTTACATTTAAGGTAATTATAGATAAGTATGATCCTGTTGCCATTTACTTTGTTGTTTGGGGTTCAAGTTTATACACCCTTTCCATGTTTCCTGTCTTGAGAAGATCCTTTAGCATTTGTTGAAGAGCTGGTTTGGTGGTGCTGAATTCTCTCAGCTTTTGCTTGTCTGTAAAGCTTTTCATTTCTCCTTCATATTTGAATGAAATCCTTTCTGGGTACAGTAATCTGGGTTGTAAGTTTTTCTCTTTCATCACTTTAAGTATATCCTGCCATTCCCTTCTGGCCTGAAGAGTATCTATTGAAAGATCAGCTGTTATCCTTATGTGAATCCCTTATGTGTTATTTGTTGTTTTTCCCTTGTTGCTTTTAATATTTGCTCTTTGTGTTTGATCTTTGTTAATTTGATTAATATGTGTCTTGGGGTGTTTCACCTTGGGCTTATCCGGTTTGGGACTCTCTGGGTTTCTTGGACTTGTGTGTCTTTCCTTCCACACTTTAGGGAAGTTTTCAACTGTTATCTCCTTGAGTATTTCCTCATGGCCTTTCTTTTTGTCTTCTTCTGGGACTCCTAGGATTCGAATGTTGGGGTTGTTTCACATTGTCCCAGAAGTCCCTGAGGTTGTCCTCATTTCTTTTAATTCTTTTTTCTTTTTTTCTCTCTGCTTCATTTATTTCTACCATTCTATTTTCCACCCCACTTATCCTATCTTCTGCCTCCGTTATTCTACTGTTGGTTCCCTCCAGAGTGTTTTTTATCTAATTTATTGCATTATTCATTATTGATTGATTCTTTTTATTTCTTCTAGGTCCTTGTTAAACATTTCTTCATCTTCTCAATCCTTGTCTCCAGGCTATTTATCTGTAGCTCCATTTTGTTTTCAAGGTTTTCAATCATTTTTACTATCATTATTCTGAATTCTTTTTCAGGTAGACTGCCTATCTCTTCCTCTTTTGTTTGGTTTGGTGGGCATTTATCATGTTCCTTTCCCTGCTGAGTATTTATCTGCCTTTTCATTTTGTTTAGATTGCTGTGTTTGGTGTGGCCTTTCTGTATTCTGGCCATTTGTGGTTCCTCTTTATTGTGGAGGTTCCTCCCTGTGGGTGCATTTGGATGAGTGGCTTGTCAAGGTTTCCTGGTTAGGGCAGCTTGTTTCGGTTTTCTGGTGGGTGGAGCTGGATTTCTTCTCTCTGGAGTGCAGTGAAGTGTCCAGTAGTGAGTTTTGAAATGTCTATGGATTTGGTGTGACTTTGGGCAGCCTGTATATTGAAGCTCAGGGCTATGTTCCTGTGTTGCTGAAGAATTTGCTTGGTATGTCTTGCTCTGGAACTTGTTGGCCCTTGGGTGGTGCTAGGTTTCAGTGTCTGTATGGAGGCTTTTGGATGATCTCCTATCGATTAATGTTCCCTGGAGTCAGTTCTCCGGTGTTCTCAGGTTTTGGGCTTAAGCCTCCTGCCTCTGGTTTTCAGTCTTATTCTTACAGTAGCCTCAAGACTTCTCCATCCATACAGCACTGATGATAAAACTTCTAGGTTAATAGTGAATAGATTCTCCACAGTGAGGGACACCCAGAGAGGTTTCCAGAGTTACATGGAGAAGAGAATAGGGAGGAGGAAGATAGAGGTGACTAGGAGGAGAAGAGAGGGAATCAAAAGCGGGAGAGAGCAATCTAACCAGTAAACAGTTCCCTTTGTGCTCTCCACAGTCTGGAACTCTGAGAGAGGTTCAAGGAGTTACATAGAGAAGAAAAGAGGGAGGAAGGAGATTGAGGTGACCAGGAGGAGAAGAGGGGGAATCAAAAGGAGAGAGACAGATCTTGGCAGTACTCTGTTCCCTTAGTGTTCTCCACAGCCTGGAACACAGACACAGAGATTCACAGAGTTAAGTAGAGAAGAGAAGGGGGAGGGAGGAGATAGAGGCGACCTGGTGGAGAAAAAGGAGAGTCAAAAGGGGGAGAGATTAATCAAGCCAGTAATCACACGCCTAAGTAAAAATGGGTACTGAAGATTGGATTTTTAAATGTACAAAATTGATAACAAATACCATAAAGCAAAGATTAAAAATCAAGAGTAGAGGTTAGACTCTCAAAAATACAATATTAACAACAACAAACAAAAAAAATCACAAAAATTATAAGAAATATATGTGAAGTTTGCTTTAAAAATAGGGTCTTTTTTCACAAGGTAATAGTAGGTTATTAAAAATGATAATTGAAGTAATAGAGGACTTAAAAATAGAAAAAAAATTGAAAATTAAAAAATGATAATAGTAAAAATATGTCTAGTAATTTCTCTGGAGCTTTTGTGAGCAGTGTGGTGTCAGTTTAGTTTCAGATAGTTCCTTGTTCCAGATTATATTTCTCAAGATCTATAGGCCGTTTCCAATGTAGTCGGTGTTAATCTGTTGCACCTGTCACTTCCTAAGCGGTTCCCTCTGTTTATTTGGCTTCTTCTGTTTGCTGGTCTCTTCAGTGTCTAATTTCTGCACTGACAGAAGGGGGCAAAGGTAGTCTCCTGTTTAGGCTAACTTGTTCAGTCGTGCTGTGGGGAGGGAGGAATATTGCAAACATATATCACTGACGTGTTTGGGGAGTGCTCGCAGTGTCTCGGCTACACTGGGTTTGCCCCCGCTCACAGCATGTGTGCTTTCCCAGTCTACACCTCACAGGCTCCAGGTTTCTCTGCAGGGAGCGGGCCCTGTACTTCCTAGGTCTAAGCCGCTCAGGTTCAGGTTCTCAGGTACTCCATAAAGGAGCAGACTTGGTTGGGCCTGCGTTTTGTGCCCTTTCCCGGTCTGAGCAGCCCAGGCAACCAGGTGCTTGGTGAGCGCACTCTCCCCAGGTGGCGGGCAAGTGCGTCTTATCACCTCCCCGGCCCCAGCCGCTCAGATTCCTGGGTGGCAGTGGGCACGCCCATCTCCAGTGTGCTGTGTGTCTCTTCTGGGGAGCTGATCTCTGGCTGCGACCCTCCTGGCGGATGTCAACCATCCAGAATCCCAGGAAGTCTTGGTTAGAAACGAAGCCTGTTCGCAGTTTGGTAGGGGATGCCATCTCTGAGGCCGAGTTTACCCCTTTCCAGTTCTGGTTGGTGCCCGCCTGTCCCCTGCCACCGTCAGGGGATGGGCCAGTCCTCAGCCTGCTAGCTCTTCTCTGGTATTCGCTCAGTCCTTTGTTCCGTGAACGGGCTGGCAGCGCCTTAGGTTAGGACTTTTTGTGGGATAGTTCCCTCTCACTCTCTCTCTTTTTATTCCCTCTTTTCTCTCGCTGGCTATCCCACAGTTTAGGTTGCTATCTCATGTTAGCTCCCTCAGATTGTCCTCAGGGCATTCAGGCCCGGTCCTTACCCTAAGCAATGCAACCTGCTCCTCCCTGTTCAGACCCCACTTGCTGGTGGTGGATACGAGCGTCTGGGTCACTTCTCTGCTGGGAGTTGCCATTAGGCACATAATCTATGGGGTTTATTTATTTATTTTTCCTCCCGGTTATGTTGTCCTCTGAGATTCCAAAACTCCCCACAGAACTTCCGGTGAGAGGGTTTCCTGGTGTTTGGAAACTTCTCTTCTTTTAAGACTTCCTTCCCGGGATGGATCTCTGTCCCTAACTCTATTTGTCTCTCTTTTTATCTTTTATATTTTGTCCTACCTCCTTTCGAAGACAATGGGCTGCTTTTTTGGGTGCCTGATGTCCTCTGCTGGCATTCAGAAGTTGTTTTGTGGAATCTGCTCAGCGTTCAGATGTTCTTTTGATGAATTTGTGGGCAAGAAAGTGGTCTCCCTGTCCTATTCCTCCACCACCTTAGGACCACCCTTCTATGCCTAATTTACTGATTTTTTTTATCATATAAGGTGTTAAGTTATGTTAAATGCTTTTTCTGCATCCATTGAAATTATCATGTGTTTTTCCCTTTATTTTGTTATTATGTCATATTACATTGACTGAATTTCATGAATGGCCCTAAATTCTGATTAGTCATGGTGTGTAACACTTTTAATATGACACTGGGTTTGATTACTAGTATTTTGTTGAGAATTTTTCATCTATATTCATAAAAGATAATGGTCTGTAATTTTCCTGTCTTGGAGTTCCTTTGTGTGCAATTGGTATAGAGTGACTTAGGAAGTGTTACCTCATCTTCTATTTTTTAAACATTTGGAGAAGAATTGGTGTTATTTACATGTGTGGTAAAATTCACCAGATAAGTCGTCTGATCATAGGTTTTCCTTTGTGTGTGTGTGTGTGTGTTTAACTGTACTATAAAAATATTTTTTTCTTTCTATTGATTACTTTTACAAACGCTTAAGTTAAGGCCTGCCTTTTGATAGATACCAGTGAAGGAGCTTCTCTGTTACATTTGAAACTCTGACCCAGAAACAGGTTTAGCTAATGATTTAGCACAAGGTTCCACAGCAGGTTCACCAAGAACAGAGCAGTTGTATGATGGATGAAGAGGCCGCCACCTTTCTGGATGCATTCTGTTTCTGAGGACAAAAGGCACTCCACAATGAGCCCTACATTGAACACATGATAGGCCACAAGGGGATGGTGGGGGACCAACTATCTGAGGCCAACTGGGCCTCTGGACTTTTCTTTTATTAAATTTTTTGATTACTGATTCAATCACTTCGTTATTTACCTGTTTGGATTTTTTATGGTGTAGCTACTCACCTAGAGCCAGACATCCTGGAATGTGAAGTCAATTGTGCCTTAGGAAGCATTACTACAAACAAAGCTAGTGGACGTGATGCAATTCCAGCTAAGCTATTTCAAATCCTAAAAGATGATGCTGTGAAAGTTCTGCACTCAATATGTCAGCAAATTTGGAAAACTCAGCAGTGGCCATAGGACTGGAAAAGGTCAGTTTTCATTCCAATCACAAAGAAAGGCAATGCCAAACAATGTTCAAACTACCATACAACTGTGCTAATTTTACATGCTAGAAAGGTTACACGCAAGAAAGGTACTGCTAGGCTTCAGCAGTACATGAACCAAGAACTTCCAGATGTACCACATGGTATTAGAAAAGGCAGAGGAACCAGAGATCAAATTGCTAATATTCCTTGGGTCATGGAGAAGGCAAGGGAACTCCAGAAAAACATCTGCTTTACTGGCTACACTAGAGCCTTAGACTGTGTGGATCACAATAAACTGGGAAATTCTTAAAGAGATGGGAATACCAGACCACCTTTCCAGCCTCATTCAAAATCTGTATGCAGGTCAAGAAGCAACAGTTAGAACGGACATAGAACAACAAAATGGTTCCAATTTGGAAAAGGAGTATGTCAAGGCTGTATATTGTCACCTTGCTTATTTAACTTAAATGCAGAGTAAATCATGAGAAATGCTGGGCTGAATGAAGCACAAGTTGGAATCAAGATTGCCAGGAGAAATATCAGCAACTTCAGTTATGCAGTTGATACCACTCTAACAGCAGAGAGCGAAGAGGAACTAAAAGGCCTCTTGATGAAGGTGAAAGAGGAAAGTGAAAAAGCTGGCTTAAAACTCAACATTCAAAAAGCTAAGATCATGGCATCCTGTCCCATCACTTCATGGCAAATAGGTGGGGAAAAAGTGGAAACAGTGACAGATTTTATTTTCTTGGACTCCAAAATCACTGTGGGTGATGACTGCAGACATGAAATTAAAAGACACTTGCTCCCTGGAAGGAAAGCTATGACAAACCTAGACAGCATATTAAAAAGCATAGATATCATTTTGTTGACAAAGGTCCATATAGACAGAGCTATGGTTTTTCCAATAGTCATGTACAGATGTGAGAGATGGACCATTAAGAAGGCTGAGCACCAAAGAATTGGTGCTTTTGAATAGTGGTGCTAGAGAAGACTCTTGAGAGTCTCCTTGGACAGCCAGGAGATCAAACCAGTCAGTCCTAAAGGAAATCTACCCTGAATATTCATTGGAAGGTCTGATGCTGAAGCTAAAACTCCAAGACTTTGTCCACCTGATGTGAAGAGCTGAATCATTGGAAAAGACCCTGATGCTGGGAAAGATTGAGGGCAGGAGGATAGGAGATGACAGAGGATAAGATGGTTGGATGGCATCACTGGCTCAATGGAAATGAACTTGGGCAAACTCTGGAAGATACTGAAAGACAGGGAAGCCTGGTGTGCTACAGTACATGGAGTCACAAAGAGTAGGAGACAACTTAGCTACTGAACAACAACAGTTTATATATCACACAATTCACCCATTTAAAGTGTACAATTTAGTGGTCTAGTAACACCAGAGAGTCATACAACTATTACCCACAATCAACTTTAGAATGTTGTTATAAACACAAAAAGAAATCTTGTACCCTTTAGCTGTCATTCTCCCAAAACTCCCTGCCCTCCCTCAGCCCTAGGCAACAACTAATCTGCTTTATGTCTTTATTGATTTGCCAATTCTGGAGATTTCAGAAAAATAAAATATAATAATATAATATTTGGTCTTTTGACTGGCTTCTTTCACTTAGCATTAAGTTTTTAAAATTCTTCATGTTGTAGTAGATATCAACCATTTTTCTTTTTATGGCTGAGTAATATTCCATTGTATGGATACACCATATTTGTCCATTCATCAGCTGGTGGACATTTGTTTCTACTTTGGACTAGTATGAATATTGCTGACATGAATATTCATGTACAAGTTTTTGTGTTGACTTGTGTCTTTCTCTTGGATATATGCTTAAAGTTGGGATTGTTGAGTCAAATGTTGTCTGTGTTTAACTTTTTAAGCTCAATTAGATCCCATTTTTTTATTTTTGTTTTTATTTCCATTACTCTAGGAGGTAGGGCAAAGAGGATCTTGCTGCGATTTAGGTTAAAGAGTGTTCTGCCTATGTTTACCTCTAAGAGTTTTACACTTTCTGGCCTTACATTTAGGTCTTTACTTGTGTTTAACTTTTTGAGGAAAGACCAGAATGTTTTCCAAAGTGGCCACATGTAACTTCTGATTTCTGCATATCCTTGCCAACACTTGTTTCTATCTGAGTTTGATAATGACCATCCTAGCTGGGGTGAACTGATATCTCATTGTGATTTTTATTTGCATTTCCCTGAAGGATAATGATCTTGAGCATCTTTTCATGTACTTATGGGAAATCTCTATACCTTCTTTGGAGAAATGTCTATTTAGATCCTTTACCCTTTGTCTTTATTTTGAAAGATGGTTTTGCAGGATGTAAAATTCTGGCTAATATTTTTTTCTTCTGCCACTTCATTTATTTATTTATTTTTTGTTGCACCACATAGCATGTGGGATCCTAGCTTTCCCTGATGAGGGATTGAAACTGCACCCCATGCTTTGGAAGCATAGAGTCCTAACCACTGGACCACTAGCGAAGTCCCTCTTCTGCCCCTTTAAATAAATCATGTCACCACCCTCTGGCCTTCATTATTGCTGATGAGAAGTCATTATGATTCTGTCATATATGATGTGGTTCCCTTGTCCCTGATAAGTCATTTTTCTCCTGTGGCTTTCAGGATTTTCTCTTGACTTTCAATAATTTGAATACAATATGTTTAGGTATAGAGTTCTTTGTGTTTATCCTATGGAGAATCCATTGAAATTATCGTATGTGTAGGTTAATTTTTTTCATCAAGTTTGGGATGGTTTAGCCATTATTTCTAAAATGATTTTTCTGCACCTTTCTTTCCTTCTGTCCAATTTCCACAGTCCTGAAGAAGTTGATGGGATTTTGTTTGGTTGGGTTTTTTTTTTTTTTTTTGTGCAATTTTGTCAGTCTTAGCATTGTTTTCTCAGGAACAGATTTGTTGAGCTTCTCACTAACTCATTTTGGAAGTCCCACCTCTACAGTAGCTCATTTTAATACCTAATACTTCCATGTCAAGTGCTAACAGCAACAATACTTTGGCCACCTGATGTGAAGAACTGACTCACTGGGAAAGACCCTGATGCTGGGAAAGATAGAAGGCAGAAGGAGAAGGGGACAACAGAGGATGAGATTGTTGGATGGCATCACTGACCTGATGGGTGTGAGTTTGAGCAAGCTCCGGGAGTTGGTGAAGGACAGGGAAGCCTGGCATGCTGCAGTCCATAGGGCTGCAAATAGTCAGACATGAATGAGTGACTGAACTAAACTGAACAGCAAACAGCTAAAAACAGAAGGCAAGTGTCCCTGAGAAATAGCTGCTTGTTAAAACATTTTAAAGGGTACTTGAGCTGAATTGCCCACTGAAGAAAACCTATCCTCAAACAAATCAGAGTGGTAAGGGATATTTACTTGTATGATGTGGAAATTCTTCACCAGCTGAACTAGTGTAATCACCTTACTAAAAGTCCTATAGTTCTAAGTTGTTAATCATGTTGACTATAAATAACACTTTGCACAATAAAGTTGAATCGCACATATTTTCTTTCTCCAGCAGATGGTGATATTTTATAGATTATGGATAAATTGTCCAGAAGAAACAACAAGCTAAGTGACTAAAGTAGACTCGTGTCTATTTCCTTTCTTCTTTACCTGTGTCTTGAACTCATTTACAAAAAGCATTCATCAAAAGGTGACATATGTAAAAGTAGTCTAAGAACAATTAAAAAAATCATAACTAATACATATAGTACAAATTTTCAACTTCCTCAATGCTGATGTTTCACAGTGTTTTTAATCATTTTAATTGAGATATTTTCTCATTTGACACCAGGGCACATCTGCCTGCCTATATACAAAAACAGAATAACAGTGACAGTGTTCAAGTGGATAATTTTTGTTTAAATATTGTCCACCTCTGATTTATCTTTGTTTCTTTCTTCCATGTAGGTCCCTCATTCCTCTCTGACAAATTAGTTCTTTAGAATCACTTCTCCCTTCCTTTAAACTCAATACATTAATGTTTGCTTCTCTAGTTTCTAATCTACAGTATAGTATCTAATTAAAATTCATTCTTGCTGCTGCTGTTGCTGCTAAGTCGCTTCAGTTGTGTCCGACTCTGTGAGACCCCATAAATGGCAGCCCACCAGGCTCCCCAATCCCTGGGATCCTCCAGGCAAGAACACTGCAGTGGGTTGCCATTTCCTTCTCCAATCCATGAAAATGAAAAGTGAAAGTGAAGTCACTCAGTTGTGTCTGACGCTTAGTGAACCCATAGACTGCAGGCTCCTCCATCCATGGGATTTTCCAGGCAAGAGTACTGGAATAGGTTCCCATTGCCTTCTCTGAAAATGCATTCTTAGGTGTATATAATTTATTATTGTTGTGTCTGACTCTTTTGCAACCCCCTGGACTATATAGCCCGCTGGGCTCCTCTGTCCATGGAATTGCCCAGGCAAGAATACTGGAGTGGGAGGCTATTTCCTTCTCCAGGGACTTTTCCTAACCCAGGAACCAAACCCACTTCTCCTGCACTGGCAGGCGGATTCTTTACCACTGAGTCACTGGGACAGCCCACATAATTATTAGCTTCAGCTTAATGTACTAACTATACTAGGGAGAGTAAATTCACCAGTTCAAGCCGAACATCAAGTTTTCTTGTGGAGATCAGAGTCCATCTAGTAAGGGAAACAACCTCAAACAGTTGATAAGAGTTGTTTTAGTGCATGTGTGCACAAGATGCCATGGGAACCCAGAAAGTGAGTCACTAATTCTGTTGAAGGAAATTTATATGTGAGCTTCAAATCTGAGTACTATATCATAGACTGAGATGTGGGAAAAGGACACTTTCAGACAGAGAAACAACTTGAGCTCAGTTTTAGAAGAGTCAAACTGCTTGGCATTTTTGCTAAACTCAGAACAGTCTGGTTCTAATACACAGCATGAAACACAGTGGGCCAACAGAACTGGAATGAAGACTGGGAGAGGAAGAGGAAAGAAGTGGTGGAAAGGGAGACTGTAAAGATTGGTTTTAGCCAGACTATGAAACCCTCAGAAGGCATGATAAAGTGTAATGACAGCTCTATGAAAAAACTTATGAGGTGTGCTAAGGAGTGTGGACTTGATCTTGTGAGCCTCAGAGAGCTGTGTTTTAAAGGTGCTGAGGCAGAGAGGGATGAAAGCAGAGACCAACTGAGAGATGATGAATTGCACAAAATCTGAGAGGAAAAACAGTGTGGATTAATTAGTGGTGGAAACTTGCAGGGAAACAGGTCAGTGATGAATGTCTTGGTACACTTCTGGGCTGAGGTGAATAGCTGGATGTTGTGATTGAGAAAAGGGGAGAGACATGCACAAGAATGATGGTGATGTTTCTGTCATCTTTGTGTGGAAAGATAGCATTATTCAAAACAGGAAATTCATGAATAGCAGATTTGTAGAGGACTGTAGAGGATTTAGCATCAGTCCTTCCAATGAACAAGCAGGATTGATCTCCTTTAGGATGGACTGGTTGGATCTCCTTGTAGTCCAAGGGAATCTCAAGAGTCTTCTCCAGCACCACAGTTCAAAAGCATCAATTCTTCGGCAATCAGCTTTCTTCACAGTACAACTCTCACATCCATATGTGACCACTGGAAAAACCATAGCCTTGACAGGATGGACCTTTGTTGGCAAAGTAATGTCTCTGCTTTTTAATATACTATATAGGTTGGTCATAAATTTCCTTCCGAGGAGTAAGCGTCTTTTAATTTCATGGCTGCAATCAGCATCCGCAGTGATTTTGGAGCCCAAAAAAATTAGTCTGACACTGTTTCCACTGTTTCCCCATCTATTTCCCATGAAGAGATGGGACCAGATGCCATGATCTTTGTTTTCTGAATGCTGAGTTTCAAGCCAACCTTTTCACTCTCCTCTTCCAGTTTCATCAAGAGGCTTTTTAGTTCCTCTTCACTTTCTGCCATAAGGGTGGTGTCATCTGCATATTTGAGGTTATTGATACTTCTCCTGGAGATCTTGATTCCGCTTGTGCTTCTTCCAGCCCAGCGTTCCTCATGATGTACTCTGCATATAACTTAAAGAAGCAGGGTGACAATATACAGCCTTGA
Source organism: Moschus berezovskii (assembly GCF_049115385.1). Lineage (NCBI taxonomy): Eukaryota > Metazoa > Chordata > Mammalia > Artiodactyla > Moschidae > Moschus > Moschus berezovskii. Next base: position 44,552,440 of record NC_142488.1, on the reverse strand, counting down.
CATACTCCTTTTCCTATTTGGAACCAGTCTGTTGTTCCATGTCCAGTTCTAACTGTTGCTTCCTGACCTGCATACAGGTTTCTCAAGAGGCAGGTCAGGTGGTCTGGTATTCCCATCTCTTTCAGAATTTTCCACAGTTTATTGTGATCCACATAGTCAAAGTGTTTGGCATAGTCAATAAAGCAGAAATGGATGTTTTTTTGGAACTCTCTTGCTTTTTCCATGACCCAGCGGATGTTGGCAATTGGATCTCTGGTTCCTCTGCCATTTCCAAAACCAGCTTGAACATCTGGAAGTTCACAGTTCACGTATTGCTGAAGCCTGGCTTGGAGAATTTTGAGCATGACTTTACTAGCATGTGAGATGAGTAAAATTGTGTGGTAGCTTGAGCATTCTTTGGCATTGCCTTTCTTTGGGATTGGAATGAAGACTGACCTCTTCCAGTCCTGTGGCCACTGCTGAGTTTTCCAAATGTGCTGGCATATTGAGTGCAGCACTTTCACAGAATCATCTTTCAGGATTTGAAATAGCTCAACTGGAATTCCATCACCTACACTAGCTTTGTTCGTAGTGATGCTTTCTAAGGCCCACTTGACTTCACATTCCAAGATGTCTGGCTGTAGCTGAGTCATCACACCATCATGATTATCTTGGTCGTGAAGATCTTCTTATACAATTCTGTGTATTCTTGCCACCTCTTCTTAATATCTTCTGCTTCTGTTAGGTCCATACCACTTCTGTCCTTTATCAAGCCCATCTTTGCATGAAATGTTCCCTTGGTATCTCTAATATTCTTGAAGAGATCTCGTTTATCCTATCCTGTTGTTTTCTTCTATTTCTTTGCATTGATTGCTGAGGAAGACTTTCTTATCTCTCCTTGCTACTCTTTGGAACTCTGCATTCAGATGCTTATATCTTTCCTTTTCTCCTTTGCCTTTCGCTTCTCTTCTTTTCACAGCTATTTGAAAGGCCTCCTCAGACAGCCATTTTGCTTTTTTGCATTTGTTTTCCATGGGGATGGTCTTGGTCCCTGTCTCCTGTACAATGTCATGAACCATCTCCAGAGTTCATCAGGTACTCTATCTATCAGATCTAGTCCCTTAAATCTATTTCTCACTTCCACTGTATAATCATAGGGATTTGATTTAGGTCATATCTGAATGGTCTAGTGGTTTTCCCTACTTTCTTCAATTTAAGTCTGAATTTGGCAATAAGGAGTTCATGATCTGAGCCACAGTCAGCTCCTGGTCTTGTTTTCGCTAACTGTATACAGCTTCTCCATCTTTGGCTGCAAAGAATATAATCAATCTGATTTCGGTGTTGACCATCTGGTGATGTCCATGTGTTGAGTCTTCTCTTGTGTTGTTGGAAGAGGGTGTTTGCTATGACCAGTGCGTTCTCTTGGCAAAACTCTATTAGCCTTTGCCCTGCTTCATTCCGTGCTCCAAGGCCAAATTTCCCTGTTACTCCAGGTGTTTCTTGACTTCCTACTTTTGCATTCCAGTCCCCTATAATGAAAAGGACATCTTTTTTTGGTGTTAGTTCTAAAAGGTCTTGTAGGTCTTCATAGCACCATTCAACATTGGCTTCTTCAGTGTTACTGGTCGGGGTGTAGGCTTGGATTACTGTAATATTGAATGGTTTGCCTTGGAAACGAACAGAGATCATTCTGTAGTTTTTAAGATTGCATCCAAATACTGCTTTTCGGAATCTTTTGTTGACCATAATGGCTACTCCATTTCTTCTAAGGGATTCCTTCCCACAGTGGTAGATATAATGGTCATCTGAGTTACATTCACCCATTCCAGTCCATTTTAGCTCGCTGATTCCTAGAATGTCGACGTTCACCCTTACCATCTCCTGATTGACCACTTCCAATTTGCTTTGATTCATGGATCTAACATTCCAGGTTCCTATGCAATATTGCTCTTTACAGCATTGGACCTTGCTTCTATCACCAGTCACATCCACAACTGGGTATTGTTTTTGCTTTGGCTCCATCCCTTCATTCTTTCTGGAGTTATTTATCCACTGATCTCCTGTAGCATATTGGGCACCTACCGACCTGGGGAGTTCCTCATTCAGTATCCTATCATTTTGCCTTTGCATACTGTTCATGGGGTTCTCAAGGCAAGTATACTGAAGTTGTTACCATTCTCTTCACCAGCAGATCACATTCTGTCAGACCTCTCCACCATGATCCATCTGTCTTGGATGGCCCCACATAGCATGGCTTAGTTTTGTAGAGTTAGACAAGGCTGTGGTCCATGTGATCAGATCGACTAGTTTTCTGTGATTATTATTTCAGTGGGTCTGCCCTCTGATGCCCTCTCGCAATACCTACCGTCTTACTTGGATTTCTCTTACCTTGGTCGTGGGGTATCACTTCACGACTACTCCAGCAAACTGCAGCTGCTGCTCCTTACCTTGGACGAGGGGTATCTCCTCACGGCCACCCCTCCTGACCTTTAACGTGGAGTAGTTCCTCTCGGCCCTCCTGCACCTGTGCAGCCACCCAGAATTAACACATGACCCAGCAATTCTACAGTTGAATATTGTTATGGACTGAATATTGTATACCCCCCATTCATACACTGAAATTCTAACCTCTAATGCATCTGTATTTGGAGATGAGGCCTTTAAGGAAGTGATTAAATGAGGTCATAAATGTGGGTACCTGGTCTGAAAGGATTAGTGTCCTTATAAGAAGAGATACAAAGAGCTCACTTGTTCTCTCTCCACTTTCATGCACTGAGGCAAGGTCATGTGAGGATTTAGCAAAAAGGCAGCTATCTCCAAGCTCAGAAGAAAGCTTTACCAGAAACCAACTGTGTTGGCACCTTGATCTCAGCCTTTCAGGCTCTAGCATTGTGAGAAAATAAATTTCTATTTTTTAAAAAGTTGTTTCAGCCTGAGGCGACTAATACAGGTATATACCCCAAAGATTTAAAAATAGATGTTCAAATAAATACTTCATGAACATTCATAGCAGCACTATTCACAATAGTCAAAAGGAAGAAATAAGCCAAATGTCCATTATCGGATAAATGGATAAACAAGAGGTGGCATATTCAAGCAATGGAATATTATTTAATCATAAAAAGGAATGGAGTACAGATTAAATGTACAACATAGATGAACCTTGAAAACATTATGCTAAGTGAAAGGAGTCAGGCACAAAGTACCACATATATTATGATTCCACTTATATGAAATATTCAGAATAGGCAAATCTGTAGAGACAGAAAGCAGATTAATAGTTGCCAGGGGCTGGGGGAAAGGTAGAATGGGGCATGACTGATTAATGTGTAAGGGTTTCCTTTTGGGATGATGAAAATGTTCTGAAAGTAGATAGCGTTGAGGTTTGCACAACATTGTGAATGTATTAAAGGTTACTTATTTGTGCACTTTTAAATGGTCAAAATGGTACATGTTATATGTATTTTACCATACTAAAACTATTTCTAAAAAACAAAGAGATGGAGAAATATATACTATAAAATATCAATAACCTCAGATATGCAGATGACATCACCCTTATGGCTGTAAGTGAAGAGGAACTAAAAAGCCTCTTGATGAAAGTGAGAGTGAAAAAGTTGGCTTAAAGCTCAACATTCAGAAAACAAAGATCATGGCATCTGGTCCCATCACTCTATGGGAAATAAATGAAGAAACAGTGGAAACAGTGTCAAACTTTATTTTTTGGGGCTCCAAGATCACTGCAGATGCTGATTGAAGCCATGAAATTAAAAGACGCTTACTCCTTGGAAGGAAAGTTATGACCAACCTAGATAGCATATTAAAAAGCAGAGACATTACTTTGCCAACAAAGTCCGTCTAGTCAAGGCTATGATTTTTCTAGTGGTCATGTATGAATGTGAGAGTTGGACTGTGAAGAAAGCTGAGCACCAAAGAATTGATGCTTTTGAACTGTGGTGTTGGAGAAGACTCTTGAGAATCCCTTGGACTGCAAGGAGATCCAACCAGTCCATTCTAAAGGATATCAGTCCTGGATTTTCATTTAAAGGACTGATGCTAAAGCTGAAACTCCAATACTTTGGCCACCTCATGCGACAAGTTGACTCACTGGAAAATATTCTGATGCTGGGAGGGATTGGGGGTGGGAGGAGAAGGGGACGACAGAGAATGAGATGGCTGGATGGCATCACCGACTCGATGGACATGAGTTTGAGTGAACTCCGGGAGTTGGTGATAGACAGGGAGGCCTGGCGTGCTGTGATTCATGGGGTCCCAAAGAGTCAGACACAACTTAGCGACTGAACTGAACTGAACAGAAAAGAAATCTGAAGTAGTTATAATTAATTTTATACAAAGTGAACATCAGAACAAGAAGACATAACAATCCTTAATACGCATGCACCTAAAAACACAGCATCAAAATACCTGAGGCAAAGTGATAGAACTGCAAGGAGAAGTAGACAAATACACTATTATAGTTGAAGACTGTGTTAATGTTAACCAAGGATTATGAGAACAAAGACGTGGTTAAAGCCAAAAAAAAAAAAAAAACAGCTTTCATTTCGGGTTTGTTAGGATTGCAGCCTTTGAGACACAGCTCCAAGAAGCATTTGGGTTGTGTTCTGCCAGACTACAAAATGGGGGAAGTTTATAAAAGCAAAAATCTGGATGGTTACATAAATTTTTGGCCAAGAATTCGGACTGAAGCTGGAAATAAGTAAGGGTGTTTGTTAAGCAAGTTTGGTTGGGGTTTTAAATGATTACATATCTACAAAGATCTGAGTGATTTTGAAGCTATAAGGTTGCAGCTAGCAGCTGCTAGCAGATATTATTTTGAGAATGGCTGGTGATATCCTTGAATTTGACACAACTGAAAAAATTCCAGTTCTTAGTGATTCAGGAAAATGTCTGAAACCACATCCACAATGACCACCTGTCTCCATTTTGGATGCCTGGATGATAGCTACTCCATATTGATTTTTTAAATGATCTTAAATATGTCTTCAACTGCAACATTCCTGTATCAATAATTGACAGGTCCAGCCAGAAGATGATCAGTAAGGATATGGTTGAAATGAAAGGTGCCATCAATCTAATCTTAGATCTGAATCTGACATTTATAGAGTATTTTATCCAACAACAGCAGAATACACTTTATGAGTTCTGAAGCTCACAACATTCACCAAGATAGAATACATACTAGGCCATAGACACGCTGTAACATGATTGGGAGAATATATATCACACAAAGTATGCTTTCTGATTACAATGGATTTAAACTAGAAACCAATAACAGATATAGCTGGAAAATCCCCAAACGCTTGAAGATTAAACTACACACTTCTAAATAACACATGGGTCACAGAAGTCTCTAGAGTAATGTCAAGCCAACAACCTTCTAAACTAAGAAAGTAGAGAAAGAGCATACAAAAATGCAAAGCAAACAGGAGAAAGGAAATAATAAATATTAATGAGGAAATAAATAAAACAGAAACTAGAAAAACACTATAGAAAATCAACAAAACTAAAAGTTTGTTGAGATGATCAACAAAATTGACAAATCTTTAGGCAGAAAAAAGGGGAGCAAACTCAAATTATTGAATCTGAAATGAAAGAGAAGACTTTACTACTGACCTTAACAGAAATAATGAGGGTTATAAAGAAATACTTTAACAACTGTATACCAACAACAAAAAAATTAGATAACCAGTATAAAACGGACACATTCTCAGAAATACACAAACTTCTGAAATTTTCTCAAGAAAAAATATTAATAGAAAATGTGAACGGATCTATAAAATGTAAGGATATTGAATTAGTAATTTTCAAAAAGCTTCTCACAAAGAAAAGCCCAGGACCAGGTGGCTGCTTCGGTGAATTTTACCAAACATTTACAGAATTAACATCTCACAAACTTCAAAAAATAGAAGGAATATGTCCCAACTTATTTTATGATACCAAAACCAGACAAGAAAACTCCAGATCAATTATCATTTATAAATACAGACACACAAAAAATTCTGAAACAAAATACTAACAAACCAAATCTAGCAATGTGTAAGAAGGACTACATGTCATGACCAAGTGGAATTTATGAAATGCAGAAATGTAAGGCTGTGATTTAACAAATAAAAGCCAATAAATCAATCAGTGTAACACAACACATCAACCGGATAGTCACCCAACCAGATGATTATCTCCACAGATGTAGATGAACATTGACAATAGCTAACAACCTTTCATGGTAAAACCATTCAATACACTAGGAATAAAAGGAATCTTACTCAAACTAATAAAAGGTATCAATTAAAAATTCATAGCTAACATCATATTAATGGTGAAAAACTGGAAGTCTTCTTAAGAAGGAGCAAGACAGGGATGTTTGTTCTTGCCATTTGCATGCCACATTGTACTAGATGTTTTAGCCAGGGCAGTTAGACAAGAAAATAAACAAATGGTGCATTGATTGGAAAAGAAGTACAATACACTTAAATGAGGCAAATTTTATACTGTGTAAATTATACCTCAATAGATCTGTTTTTAAAAAATTTGCTACTGCAACAATGACACTTAGAATTTTAAATCAGGTGTTTTAATAAAAAGTAGATACAGTCCAGGAAGCACACGTAATCATGTAGGTTCAGTTTAGAAAACTTCTCAACTAGACAGCAGTGAACAAATACTGCATGTCTAAATGCCAACCTCCAAATGTTTGCAAATTGAGAAAGGGAATGAAAATCTGCCAACATAGAACTTCTGAGTCTAATGCATTAGGCCCAGAGAGCTTCTCTCTGCATTACGATGGTTTTGGTCCAGATTTCATTGTGTCAAATCTGGAGCCTAGCCATTTCCTTCTGGCAGAACTTTTTTCTCAACTTTCTCTCCACACTATTTCCAGCTTAACATTTTTTAATGTGGTAAAATATACAGAACAAAAATTGCCATTTCAACTCTTTTAAAGTGTGCTGTTCAGTGGTATTAAGTACACTCACATTGCTATACAACAATCACTACCATCCCTCTCCAGAAATTTTTCATCTTCTCTAACTGCAACTAAGTATCCCTTAGACAATAATTTCTCATCTCCACCCCCTATCCAGCCCTGGAGGCCACCTTTCAAATTTCTGTCTCTATGAATCTGACTATTCTATGTACCTCATTCTTTAGTGTCTGGTTTATTCCACTTATAATATTCTCAAGGTTCATTCCTTTTTAATGCTGAATAATGTTCTACTTTGTATATATACCATTTTGTTTATCTATTCATCCACCAATGGACATTTGGGTTGTTTCTACCTTTTGGCTATTGTGAATAACACTGTTATGAACAATAGTGTAAAAACAAAACAAAACAAAACTGTGTGAGTCCCTGCTTTCAATTCTTTTATGTAGATACCCAGAAGTGGGATTGCTGGATCATATTGGTAATTCTATGAGTAACTTGTTTTTTGAGAAATATCAGTAATGTTTTCCACATCTGCATCACTTTATATTTCCACCAGCAACGCACAAGGGTTCTGATTTCTCCACATCCTTGGCCAACACTTATTTTCTTTGTCTGTTTTTATAATGACAGCCATTGTAATGAGTAGGAGTGGTTATCTCATTGTGGTTTTGATTTGCATTAACCTGATTAGTGATATTGACCATTTTTTTCATGTGTTTATTGACATGAAAATCACAATAATCTATATGCCCTCTTTAGAGAAGTGTCTATTCAAGTTCCTTGCCCAATTTTTAATTGGGCTGTTTGGTTTTTTGTTGTTGTTGAGCTGTAGGAGTTTGTATATATTATGGATATTATTCCCTAATCAGATATATGATTTGCAAAGATTTTCATTCACTCTGTGGATTGCCTTTTTTCTCTGCCAATAGTGTCCTTTGATGCACTAAGTTTAAAAAAGAAAATGATGTAGTCCAATTAATATATTTTTTCTTTTGTTGCCTGTGCTTTTGATGTTGCATCCCAAAATAACTGCCAAATCCAATGTCATGAATGTTTTCCCTTATGTTTTCCTCTAAGAATTTTATAGTTTCAGCACTTATACTTAGGTCTTTGATCCACTTTGAGTTAATTTTTGTTGATATGATTCCAATTTCATTCTTTTGCATGTGGATATCCAGTTTTCTCAACACCATTTGTTGGGAATACTTTACTTTCCCCATTGACTTGACTTGGTATCCTTATTGACAATCAATTGACCATAAATGTGAAAATATATTTCTGGACTCTATTCTATTTCAATTGGTTTATGTCAGCAGATTAACTTTTTTTTAAGTTAATTTTATTTACTTATTTATTTTGGCTGCACTGGGACTTCGCTGTGGTCTGCAGGGTATCTCTAAGAGCAGAGCGTGAGGACTTCTCTAGTTGTGGCATGTGGGCTTTTCTTGTTATTGTGCATAAGCTCTAGAGTGCATGGGCTCTCTACTTGCCAATCACAGCATTTGGGATCTTAGTTTTCCAATCATGGATCAAATCCACATCCCCTGCATTGGAACATGAATTCTTAACCACCGGACCAGCAGGGAAGTTCCAAGGTTAACTGTATTTAAAGTACATTGTGTTGATATAAGAGCTTTGGAACTGGGCCAGGGACATGCAGTCTCTTTGAGATTAGATGTAAGGACATTGGAAACTCCTGGAAAGGAAATGTAAGACTTGAGTGCTCTAACCCAGGCAACTAAATTAACTAGAAATAAAGAAAAGTATACACCACTATCTCTCATGAGCAAGGGATGCAAAAATCCCTAACATAGTATTAACAAATCCATCAATATATAAAAAAATAATAATTTACTATGACTGTGTGGGTTTATTCCAGGGATAAAAGGAAGGTTTGATATTTGAAAATCTATCAATGTAATGTATCGTATTAACAATTTAAAGGAAAAAAATGACCTGACAAGATCAACTGATAACAAAGCAAATTTGAAAATTATTTGACAGTCATTTGTGATAAAAATCCTTAGCAAACTAGGAATTCATCCTTTGACCAGGGCTTAACTGTTGTTAGCCAAAACAGATATTTGACAATGATATGATACAGACTGATGAGAACAAAACAAAATCAAACAAAATCTGCCTAGGAAAATGTTTCTCCTTCAGATTCATTTGATAGGCTTGTCTTCTTGTCCGCCTATCTGGGCTCCAGTAAAGCCCATGTACTCCAGAAGTCACACCATATTCATTCATAGGAGGCAACTGTAAGGGAAAGATCTCATCAATCACTAGAAATTTAAAGAACCAATCACTTGTTGTTTAGCTTTTAATTATCCTTGCCTTCCTTTTCTATCATCCCTTGGCCCTGATTCAAGCTCAAGTTTCATCACTTCCAACCATCATCTGCTCCTTCCATCTCAGAAGCATCACATGGCCTTGATAAGAAATGTAATAAATTGTAGTGCATGCAGTAGTGTGCCTCTCAGATGTCTCCCTCTTCAGGGCTAAGTTACTCATTCTCTCAGCAGCTTAGAGATTTAGCAGCCAATAACTCTCAGCTGAGTCTCTCTCAGGAATTGCCCTTGGCTCAAGAAAGTCATCTAATGTAAAGTCATGCCCCAGCTAGAGATGTGTGGTTCAAGGCCTGGCACCTTTGCTTTAACTAGGGATAACAATGAAGGGCTTTTCCAACTCCATAAAGACTTAATACAACTCACCAATCAACATTCGGTTCCAAATCTTAACTCTACTAACCAAAATTTTATCCCCTCATGTCTGTGCCAAATATTCCCCTTTTCTTCTACAAATTCACTCACCACCCCCTCTCTATCCTGCTGTGTGTCCCAGGATGCTGTTCTCTGCATACATCAGTCTCCCTAGCCTTCTGGCTTCTAGCCACGAAAATGGGACACACATAGCAAGTGTTAATACAGTAGGAACGTGGGGATACTCCACTTAGAAATTCTTTAAAGATGATGAGCTTTGCTACTTTTCTCTCATTTTCAGCTAAAAAGCTCTCTGAACAGTTATGACCCTGAATTAGACCGTGACATCCCTCTGTACTAAGGCTGCAATGAGATTTCTGCAATGAGCAGACTATTAAGGCACTGTTTGAGTACTTAAAACCAGATTAATTTTAAAGGTTACATATTTAAGACATTTTGCGCTTCCCTGGTAGCTCAGCGGTAAAGAATACATCTGTAATGCACTTTCACTGCTGAGGGTGTGGGTTCAATCCCTTGTCAGGGAACTAAAATCCCACAAGCCACACGGTGTGGCCAAAAAATCAGGAAAGAGACAGAGCAAGAACACAAGCAAATGATGGCAATGGTGTGGAGAAAAGAGAAACCTTGTATGCCACTGGTAGGAATGTTAACTGCTGCAATCACTGTGGAAAACAGTACAGAGTTTTCTCAAAAAACTAAAAATACAACTCCCATGTGACCCAGTAATTCCATTCCTGGCTACATATCTGAAAAAAACAAACAGTAATTCAAAAAGATACATGGACCCCAATATTCATAGCAGCATTATTTACAATAGTCAAGATATGGAAGCAACCTAAATTCCCATCAACAGATGAATGATAAAGATGTGACTACACACATACGTGCACACATGCACACACGAACACACACACACAGGAAAGCTACTCAGTCATAAAAAATGAAATTTTGCCCTCTGTGACAACATGGATGGACTTAAAGGCTATTGTGCTAAATAAAATGTAAGACAAAGACAAATACCATATATGACTTATACGTGGAATCTACAAAATACAACAAATTAGTGCATATGACAAAAAAGAAGAAGACTCACATATATAGAGAATATTCTAGTGGTTACCAGTGGGGAGAGGGAAGGGGGAAAGGTGCAATATAGGGGTAGAAGATTAAGAGGTACACATTATTACGTATAAAATAACCCACAAGGACATATTGTACAACACAGAAAATACAGTCAATATTTTATAATAAATAAACGGACTATAATCTTTTAAAGTGTAACCTTGCCCAGCCCCTCCTCTAGGCCAATTCTGGACTGAACACTGACCTGAGACCATAACCCCTCTTTAATGGGCCGGCCCTGCCCCCAAAATGGCCGCAACCATGTGCGGCTGGGGACCAGTGCCGGTTTTCCTATTCTGAGAAACAGAGCATGGCTTTGGGGAATGGAGGGGCGGGAACTCTCCAGGGAGCATAGCCACAAGGAGGCCCAGCGGCGCAGGAGGACCGGAGGAGCGGCACTCGGAGGCGGTGGAACCGGGTCGCAATGACAGTCCGCACGGAGCCTGCTTGCCTCACGCCACCCGAGACGTCTCCCCAACCTTTTGTACTACTTGTCGCGGAAAATGATCGCACTCTTGTCGCTCCGTTTAACCTCAGAGGGAGCCACGTCAGAAGCAGTGTCCCCAAAGGTACCACGTTACCCATTGGCTGTGTTGCCTCTCCTGCGCGTGCGCAGCACTCAGGCTCCAGGGGTAACGGGGAACGGAAGTGTTCTGCTGACCCCAGGGAGGTGCAAGTTGGTGCTGGTTGGTGTTACCCGCCCAGACATCTCGCGTTCTTGGTGGTGGATTAAGGGGAGGCGGAGTTGGGGATCGGCTACTTAGGCAGGTCGGAGGTGGGGCCGTGGATAAAGAGCTCCCGCCCCTGGGGTGGGGGGCGGTGTTGAGTGCTTTGGCCTCGGTGGTGGGAGAGGGGCGGGCTCCGGGGGTCAGCGAGTGATTGCTTCATTAATTGATTAAATCAGCGACTGTTTACTCAGTGTCTACTAAATGCCTGGCACTGTTTTTCACATTTGTCTTCATAGTTGCCCTATATGTACTTTGATACTACCCTTCTGTTCATTTTATAGGGAGAAAACAAGTAGAGAAGGGCTTGGAAACCTAGCCAAAATCACACAGTAAACCCGAGGGATCCTTTTGTTGCCAGGGACGCTCCAACTTTACTCAAAACATGCCAACCCCCACCTTTAGCAGGAATTAACTGAAATCTTACTGTTAAAGGGCCCAGAGATTAGAAAGGAAACTACAAACCATCTGGGACCAAGATGCTCACTCTTCAGACCTCCAACAGATCCTGGGTCTCAGTATTCAGTTCAGTTCAGTTCAGTCGCTCAGTTGTGTCCGACTCTGCGACCCCATGAATCACAGCACGCCAGGCGTCCCTGTCCATCACCAACTCCCAGAGTTCACTTAAAGTCATGTCCACCGAGTTGGTGATGCCATCCAGCCATTTCATTCTCTGTCGTCCCCTTCTCCTCCCGCCCCCAATCCTTCCCAGCATCAGAGTCTTTTCCAGTGAGTCAACTCGTCGCATGAGGTGGCCAAAGTATTGGAGTTTCAGCTTTAGCATCAATCCTTCCAATGAACACCCAGGATTGATCTCCTTTAGAATGAACTGGTTGGATCTCCTTGCAGTCCAAGGGACTCTCAAGAGTCTTCTCCAGCACCACAGTTCAAAAGCATAAATTCTTCAGCGATCAGCTTTCTTCACAGTCCAGCTCTAACATCCATACATGACCACTGGAAAAACCATAGCCTTGACTAGACGGACCTTGGTTGGCAAAGTAATGTTTCTGCTTTTTAATATACTATCTAGGTTGGTCATAACTTTCCTTCCAAGGAACAAGCGTCTTTTAATTTCATGGCTGCAATCAGCATCCGCAGTGATTAGCTGATTGTATTACATTAGCATATTAGATAACACACTTACCGGTGGCCATGACCAGAGATTAAAGACCAAAAAAAATAAAAGCATAAAAGGGGGTAACACCACACCCCTTGGAAAAAGCACCACCTTTTCCACAGTAGACTAATGCATATGCATCCCCATCTTTAGCCTCTCTCCTCCCCCTTTTGTCTTCATTGTTTAAAATTAAATCCATGCTGCAGGTGGGTGAGGAGAAGTTGCTCTGTGAACTTAGTTCCTGCTTCTCCATTCTTTGGCCACTGAGTAAAGCTTGTGCTGTGTCCATATCAGCTTCCATTTCATGATTAGCTGCTCAAACTGGAATGGAAAAAGAACCCTCCCCAACCCCAACCGAGGCAGAGAGCCTTAGCCAGACTAGGGTATGAGCAGGATGCAAAGGACTTACAGGTAGCACTTTTTCCCCACACACAGCACTTATGCCTTTCTAACTAACATACCCTTAATGTATTTATCAAATTTGTTGTTTACTCTCTCTCCTCTGCTAGAGTATAGCTCCACACAATCAGGGAACTCTTGTATATCCAACACATAGAATAAGTACATAGTAGGCACTCACCTCGGAGAAGGCAATGGCAAGCCACTCCAGTACTATTGCCTAGAAAATCCCATGGATGGAGGAACCTGGTAGGCTGCAGTCCGTGGGGTCGCTAAGGGTCGGACACGACTGAGCGACTTCACTTTCACTTTTTACTTTCACACATTGGAGAAGGAAATGGCAACCCACTCCAGTGTTCTTTCCTGGAGAATCCCAGGGATGGGGGAGCCTGGTGGGCTTCCATCTATGGGGTCGCACAGAGTCAGACACGACTGAAGTGACTTAGCAGCAGCAGGCACTCACCTCTTATAGTGAATGAATGAAACCTGCAGAGAAGTTTGATTTCAGAGGCTGGACTTTCAACGAAGTAAAGCAGTTGTAGCTCATTGCCGATAATTGAGCTCTTCGCTTCAGTTCAGTTAGTCGTGTCCAACTTTGCAACCCCATGGACTGTAGCACGCCAGGTTTCCCTGTCCATCACCAACTCCTGAACCTTGCTCAAACTCATGTCCATCGAGTCGGTGATGCCATCCAATTATCTCATCCTCTGTCGTCCCCTTCTCCTCCTGCCCTCAGTCTTTCCCAGCATCAGGGTCTTTTCCAATGAGTCAGTTCTTCGCATCAGGTAGCCAAAGTATTGGAGCTTCAGCATCAGTCCTTCCAATGAACATTCTGGACTGATTTCCTTTAGGATTGACTGGCTTTATTTCCTTGCAGTCCAAGGGACTCTCAGGAGTCTTCTTCAACATCAGCGCACAGGCCCAGGTGGGCAGCTCCAGCGGCAAGGGCCGAATCCAGCGCCAGGTGGTGGTCCAAAGGCCCAGATCCCTGCATGCATCCAGAGGCCCAAAATCCTCAGCGGCAGACACTGAAGGAGACCCTGTCAGCAATTAAGCACTTACCTCTTAAACCTAGAATGAGGAACTGTGCCTCCTTGTGTTGAGTAAAGCATTTAGGTTTTCTTCAACTTTGCTCCATCATATGGTTTGCTAATGGCATCTCATGTGTGGTCATTGCCTTTCTAGGGTCAGGGTTTATAACAGCCAATGACTCACCAGCTTCAAACACCAGCTGATCTGCCGTGGGTTTCCTTAGTCTACAGAAGACCTCATAAGGAGGCAAGTTCCCAGGTTAGAGGCAGAGATATGGTGCTGAAGTGATGGTTCCTGCAGAAATGTGTTTGGTTCTGCCTCTTCAGGATTAAGCTTGCAGGAGATGCCTCAGCCCTGAAACCAGACACCAGGGCAGAGGAGGAAGGCTCAAAGAACAGCAGATCCTACAAGAGCTGGACCTGCAATGTTCTGTCCCTTCTCCCAGCTGAGAGAGTAATGCTGGCATGGTGACTCAACTTCCAGCCACCCATGAAGGACCAGGTTACAAAGGGCAGTTAAATCCCTATTAGAGGAGAGAGATGAAAGTTACAAGTGTTTGGAGAGACACTGCCATGAGGGCAGGTGACCTGCTGTAGTGCCTGTGAGGGCAGGATCAAGCTAGGAAGGATCACTCCCCACTATGTTACCAAACCAAATTGCATCTGGTTTCCGAATCTACTGACACTGGGTTGTGGTGAAGGAAAATGCAGCATTTATTACAGGGCACCAAGCAAGGAGTCCATGCAGCTAGTGCTTAAAAGACCCGACCTCCATGGTGACTGTTAGGAAAAGGTTTTTTTAAAATAGGATGACTGAGACAGGGTGACTGAGGGGGATTATAGGATCCATGATCAGCTAGTGAACATTTTTCTGATTGACTTGTGGTGAGATAATTGGGAGTTAACGTCATCGACCTTCTGGTTCCAACCTGTCTGGGGGTGTCCTTGCTTGTAGTCAACATGCAATTAACTTCTTCCACCTGGTGAGGGTTTCAGTCTCTGCAAAACAGTTCAAAGGATATGGCCCAGAAGTATTATCTATAGTCCTTGAGAAGGAACTAAAAGTATTTGACTTTGTTTAATGACTTAACTATTACTCTTTGTCTTGCTTGACTGTTTTCCTTTGTTTCTGCATTTTCTCATTTCTTTGATTAAATTTATTATTTGGAACTGAGGGAAGGCCTAGGAGGCTAGGTTTTCTACAAACAAGAGGCAGGTGGAGGACATCTGCCTGGGAAGACCCCAGAGGGTCCTGCTCAGTTACAATCTCATAGGACTTTCCCCCATGCTGACATACTTGTGTGCACACCTTATTCTTCCCTCTTATGCCATGGCCTATTTCTGGGTTTGAGTCACTTCCTTAGTATGAACATCCCTCCTGCCTCTGGGAGAAATGTTGAATATCCCTCCACTCTGACTAAAGTGCTTTTTATCATTTAACAAAAATATATCAGACATCTTTTCATGTCAGCCAGTTGTTATAATGGCCATTTCAGAGTGTAGCCATAACAGTTTAAACACTGTCATCCTCCAAGTCCAGATGCAGCTTGTTTGCTATCAGAGGTCATTTTTATCAGAAGCGATGTCACCTGGTGATATGACTGTCATGCCACCATTATTGAATCCCCAGGAGCACAGGACACTGAGTCATGTCCCTTTTCTTTTAGCTAATATGAATAATGCTGCCTTTAACATTCTTATGGCCATATAAATATTCCAGTAGGATAGAAAGAGTTAGTCACTCAGTGGAGTCTGACTCTTTGTGATCCTATGGACTGTATCCTGGCAGGCTCCTTTGTCCATGGAATTCTCCAGGCAAGAATACTGGAGTGGGTTGCCATTTACTTCTTCAGGGGATCTTCCTGACCCAAGGATCAAACCTGAGTCTCTTGCATTGCAGGCAAGATTGTTTACTGTCTGAGTCACCAGGGAAGTCAGGAGGATAGAGTCCTAAAATATGAGAAAAAAATGTAATAGTTACTGCCACAGTAAGAGTACTCACGTTCCTATACCTTCATGAACAGTGGCTCTTCTCTATCTTTTGAATGTTTACTAACCTTATAGGTAAAAAAAAAGAGTATCTTACTATTTAATTAGCATATATTTGAACTTTACTGAGATTTATAATCTATTTGTATCTTTAGCAGCTGCTTATATTGGGTTGGCCAAAAAGTTCATTCAGGTTTTTCCATGCCATTTACAGAAAAACCCAAATGAAATTTTTAGTCAACTAATTATTTCTGTTGGTATGAACATTTTATCCATTCTGTTGTCTATTCTTAACTGATTTATCAAAAACTCTAGAGTAAAATCTTAGAAATGGCACTGCTGCATTAAAGAGTATTTGTAATCTACATTTTGATGTATATTAACAAGTTGCTCCACCCATACCCAATGCTTTAAATCATTTATAACTTCTTTGTTGTTTTTCTACACATTTGATTGCACTAGGTATTAACCTGTTTAATATTTAAGAAGCTGAAGAGTATAAATAATTACTGGAGATTTAATGCCCAGCATAGTGATTATAGTCAATGATACTGTATTATAAACCTCAAAGTTGCCAAGAGACTATATTTTAATTGTTCTCACTACAAAAAAAATTATAATTGTGTGACATGATAGAGGTGTTAGCTAATGCTACTGGTGGTAATCATATTACAAAATATAAAGTATCAAGTCAATATGTTTTTTTTTTTCCAAGTCAACATGTTGTATGTGTTGTGCTCAGTTCCTCAGTGTCCGACTCTTTGTGACTCTATGGACTGAAACCCACTAGGCTTCTCTGTCCATGGGATTCTCCAGGGCAAGAATACTGGAATGAGTTGCCATTTCCTTCTCCAGGGGATCTTCCCAACCCAGGGATCGAACCTGAGTCTCCCACATTGCAGGCTGATTCTTTACCACTGAGCCACCAGGGAAATCCAGACTTTAAACAGTGTTATATGTCAATTATATCTCAATAAGAAAAAGAATCTGAAGGGTGATAAATGGTATACTATTATAAATTTATTTCACATTCCTTCAGTTATACTGGAGGAGGTTGTGGTTCTTAAAGATGTTAGAATTTTAGTGTATTAAGAAAATTAGATCATTGTTATATAATAAACAAATATCATTAGCACATCGATACTGATGTTTGAGAATTTTAAAAATTATTTTCTTCGATTTAGATATTTATAATGTCTAGGTAATCAAGTTTGCCAGTCTTTAGCTGTATGTCTTCTGAATTTGGGGATGACTTAGAAAGACTTTCGCTACTTTGCATTTATAAAAACTTTTAACTAGTGATTTTATGGTTATCCTGCACACATTTAAATCTCTAATTCATCTGTAATTTATTTTGGAATTTGGAGTGGGGTAGCTAATGCAGTTTTACAGTATGCTTTTTCCCTACATAAATACGTAGCCAGATTTTGCTAATAACTTCTTTTATGCAGCAATTTGAGATGCTTTCGTTCTGAACTAAATTCTGACCCTGTATGTGTAGGATCTGTTAGTAGTTTTTAAATTCCTTCATTGTCATTATTAAAGCATAACACTGAGTATAGTATGAATAAAACTCTTTCTCCTCATCACAGAAATCTGAGATAACCTAGCTTTAGCTTTGTGTCTCTGGAAACCCAATAATTGTGGAATAACAGCTGTATTACCAGGCATTGTTACTTAGGATCAATATGACTCTTGATTGGTAAACAAACTGCACCTGGACTGGGATGTCTGCGACTAACTGAAAATAGTTGGTAGGAAGCCATTGATTTGGGTTTTCCTGGGTCCAGGGTAACTCTCATAATTGAGCATGTCCTTCGCCAGGACCCTGGAAAATATGCTGTTAGGGAAATTAAAATGGAGGTAGTCTTGTTCAGGCTTCAGAGGCAGGGGAGCAGGCCTCTGACCTGCCTGGACACTCCCTGGGTTACGTGCCTGCCCATGAGCATGCAGATTTTCACCAGCTATCAAGCAGCTCTTTAGATAAGAGAGGGAATGGGTCTTAGAAATTTTTTTTTTTTTTTGAGCTCTTGGAGGCCTGGCCAGCCTCTGGGGTCTGGAAAATCTGGTGACTCAGAAGATGGAATAAACAGCACTGTCAAAGTTTAAAGAAAAACCAGAGCTGCATTTTTGTTCACAAACTGATGATGGTATCAATTTGCAGCCTGGGATTATAAGCAGGAGCCCCCAAAGCTGCAATTTGATCTCGCCAGTGGGGTGGTGGCACTGCCCAGGACCCTCTCCCAATTGGGACTCCAGATTGCTGTTACTTGGGACGTCCCAGCGCTGTTAAATTCTGGATGAAGATGTTGGCCCAATTTGGTGATATGTATGCTGTTACTTCTCTCTGTTACTTCTATTTCTTTTAATGACTGTATATTGAAAATAAGTCAGATAATCCTCTATTAAATATCCAAATTGTTATGTGAGTAACGAGTGGTTTCTTTTGCTAATGAATCCTTTGAACCTAAAATGAAAGTAAAACTTTTGGCAAAATGTGTGCCTGGGGGTCTGTTACAAGAGATACTGGTGTATGGAGCACTTTCAGCTTCTAGACCAGATACTGGCTGTATTTGACAGTGTGGCCTTGTTCCTGGCACCTCAACTATCACATGGCAGCGGGAAGTGGCAGGGGCAGGTTGAGCTACTGGATTGTACAAAGTCCTCCTGCTAGCGACACAGGCCTGTCACTATCTTTTGGCCCACTGTCTCCTGTCTCTCTGCAAAGCTGAGTAAACTGGTGCCACACATGGCCCACGGGGGCCTTGTGGCTGCAACATGTCTTCTTGAATTTAAGGCCACTGAGGATGGGTGGGACAGGATGGGATCCAGAATGGAAATGGGTGGGTTATTGCTATCCAGGCAGTTAGAGAAGTAAATCCTTGTTTGGTGGTGATAAGATCAAATATAGACATTTTCTTTATTACCTAAATTTGCTGACCAGGCCAGATACTGTCCCGTTCTTTGACTCATGATTGATTGGATAATCAGTGCTGTTGGTCATGATTGATTGGCCATGTTTTGAACCGTTTGCTCTAGATCTACATCCCTTTCAAAGCCTACACTGTCAGTCCCAAGCAGAACTGAGTTCTTCCTCTTTTGGATTCCCTGCCCTACCTCTCTGGAGAAGGCAATGGCAAGCCACTCTAGTACTATTGCCTAGAAAATCCCATGGATGGAGGAGCCTGGTAGGCTGTAGTCCATGGGGTCACTAAGGGTCGGACACGACTGAGCGACTTCACTTTCACTTTTTACTTTCACACATTGGAGAAGGAAATGGCAACCCACTCCAGTGTTCTTTCCTGGAGAATCCCAGGGACAGGGGAGCCTGGTGGGCTTCCGTCTATGGGGTCACACAGAGTCGGACACGACTGAAGTGACTTAGCAGCAGCAGCAGCAGCAGCAGCCCTACCTCTGCCATTGCCTTCTTCCTTTCCTCCCGCCCTTTCATGTGTAAGTTAGTAACTGGTGTTTTTCTCCCTCTACTAGAATGTATGTAACTCCTTCAACTCAGGAGGTGTTTGTTTTTTATTAATTTTTAAATCCTCAGAAATTATCAGCTTGGTCTCTAGTCAATAAATATGTGTTGGAAGAATGAACTTGCAGGGTGAGATATTTCTAACACTTCATCTCTTTTCCCATAGTTTAAAATAATTTTAGTTACATAAGTAATCTATATACTATACTATGTCAAATTGTGGATGATGAACAGTATAACAACAATTACATAAAGAAAGGCAATGCAGTGTCTAAAACTGTGTGTGCAGAAACCAGACCGCATGGATTTTGATTCCTAGTTCCTACCTGTGTGATCCGGGGCAGGTGACCTTGCACTCTGAGCCTTCCTGTCCTCATCTGTCAGTGTTCTCCTGAGGGTGGGGAGGGCTGGAATCTTCCTACATATGAAGGACATAGGATGGGCACAGAGTGGGCACTTGATGTGACGTACTATCTCCATCTGCAAGCTAATCACTGGGCTAAGAAGTAGTGTGGTGTCGTAAGAAACATTGACCTTAAGGGATGTGTTTGTGGACTTCACCCAGGAGTGGTAGCAGCTGGACGCTGCTCAGAAGAACTTCCACAGGGATGTCATGCTGGAGAACTACAGCCACCTCGTCTCCATGTGTGAGGGACCCTCCACTGGTTGACTGGAACACACCCCCTCCTGTCTCCTTCTTTGGGCTGCTGCAGCTCAGGGGCGTCTGGGCCCTGAATGAGTCGGGCCTCAGGCTCCTGGTCAGGAATTCCTAATGGCGTTTGCACCCTGCCCAGGATGGTCATGCTCTCGCTTTCTCTGTGGATGGTCTCCACTGAGGGCCCACTGGCTGGGCTCATGGGGCAGTCACCAAGGCCAGAGCATCCTCACCATGCAGGGATGGGCCTCAGTTCTGGAATGCTGCAGGTGTTCATAACCAAGTCCTTTTTCATTTCCCCTCAACAGGATACCTTGTGGCCCAGCCACATGGGTTCTTCAGGTTGGGACAAAGAGAAGAGGAGGCCGGGATGGCAGCTGGAGAAAGCCCACTGCGGAGCTCTCCAGGTAAGCCCATGCCAGGTCAGGGGTTAAGGGGTGGTGGTCCTTACCACAGTTCTATTTATTTCATCTTTCTGGCCCCTGAAGAAACCAGCTGGATCCCAGAGAATAAGTTTAAACTACCACAAGCTCAACCACACCAAGTTTAACTTCACAAAAGAGAAATATAGCACCTTAAGGTCCTCTTTGGGATCAGAGGTGACACATTTTACACCTATAAATACTTGTCTGGCCCATATTCCAGGTGACACAAAGGCTGCCAGCTTTGACTGGGGCCTAGGGCAGGAAAGGCTCTGCAGTTAGCCCAGGCTCTAGTGCCAACAGCCTTGTTGCTTGCACCATATGGTCTGGCTGCCCTAAGGGGCTGAAGGTGTCAGTGGTGGGAAAAGATGCAGAGTGAGAAACAAGCCCCTTAGATTTTTGAATAAGGCCATGAAATATGTGTCAGAGAATTATACTACTTTTGAGATAGCAGGGTCCCATAACTCATGAGGAGCACTAGGCACAATAAACCTCCTTCTATCCTGCTGCTTTGCTCCATTTACTGAATAACCCACAAAACTGCCAATTTTCAGTGTGGCCTAGAGCAAGAATAGACATTGCAATAGGTGTGGATTACCAAGTGACCTAGCATATGAAGTGTCTGTGGCAGATGGACATGGTGTATGGAAATTTTGGAAGGTCCCTGTATGTGAGTCACAGTACAGTCTGTGAGGGTTTTGGAGCATAATGATGCCATCTTCTGCAGACAGATATTCTTCAGAGGAAAAAGAAAAAACTTCTAGCCTGCTATTGACCCTAATTGAGGATCTTCCCTTTGCCCTTTCCAAGTTGTCCCCCTCAAAGTTACTAACTATCCTGAATTCTAATACCAGTGAGGAGAATTCCATGGATACGATTGTATGTTTTATGACCCTGGAAAAGTAAACAAGAAAATTTTTAAAAGCAGTTAGAAACTCCAGGAAAATAAAAAACTAAGCAAAAAAGTAAATAATTATTGGGATTAATTTATATTTTCTTATGAATTTCCTCCTAAGTTCTTCAGAGGTTCCAACTGAAACTCTGATAATTACCTGGGCCCATAATCACTAGTGGGGTCTGATCTCCAAGTTGATCTCCTTAGCACATAAGGTTCTTGGCTGCTATACATCTCTGAATCTTTCCTATGCCATTTACCAATCAGTGAGCTCCTTGTGGGGAAACAGTAGCTGTCTATTGCTACTTTTCTTTCCTGCATGACCTTGCCACCCAAGTCCCATTGTCTTAGCTCAGGGCTCCTTCAGGCCCTAAAAACCAGCTGCAATTCCTTGTCACATGTATTTCAACATGGCTGCTTACTTTATCAGGCCAGCAAGGAAAATTTCTCTCTGGTCTCCTAAGATGAAGTGTTGTATAACATAACATAGTCATGGGAGTGACATCCTATACCTCTGCCATAAACTATTGGCTGAAAGCAAGTCTCAGTTCTGCCTACACTTAAGCAGAGAGGATTATATAGGGCATAAATCATTGGAGTCACCTAGCCAATGGCAAGCCACTCCAGTACTATTGCCTAGAAAATCCCATGGATGGAGGTGCCTGGTAGGCTGCAGTCCATGGGGTCGCTAAGGGTCGGACGCGACTGAGCGATTTCACTTTCACTTTTCACTTTCACACATTGGAGAAGGAAATGGCAGCCCACTCCAGTGTTCTTGCCGGGAGAATCCCAGGGACGGGGGAGCCTGGTGGGCTTCCGTCTATGGGGTCACACAGAGTCGGACACGACTGAAGTGACTCAGCAGCAGCAGCAGGATGTACCTGACACAACTGCTGACAACAGGACAAGGAGAAAAGAGGGAACAGGAACATTCACAAGTATTACAGTTGAAGAGATTTCTATTTGGTGTCAGAAGTCAGTTTTGTCTCATTACTTGTACCTTGGACCAATTTACTACCTCTCTCCTCACCTATAAATTTTGTTAGCTGATAATTTATGTAATGAGATTTGGTGGTCACAAAGTAAAGAACTATGGAGACACTTATTTTAATCCAAAAAATCACACAGATATTAAAATTGCAGGATATTAATTGTCAAGATGCAAAACATATACTCAAAACCATACCCTCAGATAAACACATGAAAAAGGAATAAGGAATATATACACATATGTGAAAATGGGGTCATTTTAAGAAAACAATGATGTCATTAAAGTATGGGTGGAAAGACAGAATCAAGCATGCACAAGATTACTTTAAACAATTTATTTTACTGGTAGTTTCTGGAGACTACATTTAAAAATTAAAAAATCAACAGTCCTAACACCCAAGTAATAATCTGGATAATCTGCTTAATAATTTGGTATATTTCCTTCTAAGCATTTTGTTCTGTGTCCACCTATACAATCTGAAACACATACAAATATAAAACAAATATATTTGTATACATATATGTGCATATAATTTTACTCAGTATAAAACTATTTTTCTGCCACCCAGAATCACTGATACAATGCTGCATATCCATTCTCAATGCATTTTTACAATGTAAATCATGTGGTACACTTTTTAATTTTTTTTCACTTAGCCAATTATCATGAACATTCCCCTAAATTCCAGGGAAACATAAGAACACTTTCGGAGAAGGAAATGGCAACCCACTCCAGTATTTTTGCCTGGAGAATCCCAGGGACGGAGGAACCTGGTGGGCTGCTGTTTATGGGGTCGCACAGAGTCGGACACGACTGAAGTGACTTAGCAGCAGCAGCAAGAACACTTTCAATTAGTGCATACTATTCTATCTTACTGATATGTCAACTTTGAATCAATTGACTATTGGATAGTCAAATTTTTTCCTATTTTAAATGATATTGTGTTAAGGGAAATAATCTGAAAATTAAAAATCTTTTATTTTTTTAATTTATTTATTTTAATTGGAGGCTAATTACTTTACAATATTGTAAAATGAGGCATAAAATGTAACCGTAAAATGGTTACCCTTAAATATTAAGTTGTAAGCAATGTTCCTAAGTGAGGTGTGTTAAAACTTACTATATGCCTTTTCTGAAAGGGGTTTGTATTTTGCATTGAAAGTGTTGATGAACATGTGTAAGATCTCCTGTTTGAGTGCTTGTTTCAGGGATCATGATGACTCATCCCCCTTTATACCACTTAAGGGAGGAATTTTCCTATCTGTTTAAGAAGTGACCGTAGTTTGTCATAGGTAGAATTAGTAATTTTATACTTTATATTTTTCTTTCAAAAATATCATACTTACTCCACAGTGAACATGTCTTAATTACTGAGTGCTTATTTGGAACCTCTAGGCCTTTCCCACAAAATGTGTGGTATAGAATATGGAATATATTTTTCTCATAATTTCTAACAGTCTTCTAGACTTTAAATTCTTAGTTTCTTTTCAGCATACTCTGATACTCAATGACATTTAAATTCTTTCTAAATTCTTTTCTACATCAATATATTCAGTTTTGTCACTTCTGAATTCTCTGACATATAATTCTCCACTCTGTAAGAATTCTGGATGAAAAATTGGTCACATTTATCAGATGCTTCTGGAATTATGCTTTTGTGCTCTTTCTTAAGTTAAATGAACATTAAATAGTATATGAAGCTTTTTTACATTCTTGATATTTATAAGGTTACTCCCCAGGATGAATTGATATATAATATAATGAGGTATAACTAGTGAAATTATCTCTACATTAATATATTAATAGGTTATATTCTTAATAGGTCATTACATCATATTTTAGGTTATTAATAAGCATATTATTAAGTTTTATCTCCAGTGTGACTCTTCTGATGTTTAATGAGAGTTGACTTCCCACTGAAGGCTTTATCACATTCTCTGCATTCATAAGGTTTCTCTCCTGTATGTGTTCTGTGATGTACAATGAGAGTTGATTTCACACTGAAAGCTTTCCCACATTCACTGCATTCATAAGGTTTTTCTCCTGTATGAATTCTCTGATGTTTAATGACAGTTGACTTCCTACTGAATGCTTTCCTACATTCACTGTACTCATAGGGTCTCTCTCCTATATGAATTCTCTGATGTTTAATCAATGGTGACTTTTCACTGAAAGCTTTCCCACATTCATTGCATTTATAGGGTTTTTCTCCTGTATGAGTTCTCTGATGTACAATAAGGGTTGACTTCTCACCAAATGCTTTCCCACACCTTCTGCATTCATAAGGTTTCTCTCCTGTGTGATTTCTATGCTGGACAGAGAGATGTGATTTTCCACTGAAAGTCTTCCCACAGATGCTGCATTCATAGGATTTTTCTTGTGTATGAACTCTCTGATGAACAGAAAGATGTGACTTTCCCCTGAAGCCTTTTCCACATTTACTACACTCATAAAATATCTCTTTTGTATGAGTTAGCTGATGTTTAATGGGTGTGGGTGTCTCATCAAAGGCTTTCCCATGTTTATTGCATTCAGGTTTCTCACCCATATGAGTCCTTTGATATATAAGGCTGGACTTATCACATTTGATAGCTTCATAAAATGCTTGTCTAATGTGTGTTTTTTCATGTCTAATAAGGTGATATGAACTCTTAAAAGCTTTTGCACATTCACCACATACAAATGGTTTCTCTCCTGTATGAGTTGTCAGAGTTGACTTCTAGATAAATGTTTTCCCACATTCACTGCATTCATACAGCTTTTCCCCTGTATGAGTTCTCTGGTGTGCGATTAGGGTTGATTTATGGCTGAAAGTTTTTGCACAGTCACAGCATTCATAAGGTTTCTCTCCAGTGTGAGTTCTCTGATGTACAACAAGGTTTGCTTTCTGGATAAACACTTTTCCACATTCAGAACATTGATAGAGTTTCTCCCCATTTTGAATTCTTGGACTTTTATTAAGTGCTTGCTTATGGTGGAGGGCTTTTCCATGTTCATTAGGCTCAAAGAATTTATCTCTAGATTGAGCTTTATCAAGATTAGAATGGAAGCATAATTTCCAATATGCCTTACATTCATCACCTTTCTTTCTTACACAGCTTCTACTTTGACTAAGAAAATTGAAATTATGTTTTGAACACTTTCGCCATGAATAATATTTAGTGAGTCTTTGTCCTATAGAAACAAAGCCTGTGCTTGGATAAATGATTTCTCCATATGTTCTGAATTCTTGGCTACTTTTATCCTTTAGTGTTTCCTTACCTACGGATGCAGCTTGCCATAGAGATTTGTCTTGGCTTTTCTTGTGGTTATCTGTCTGGTCATTAACTTTCCAGAATTCTAGGGAAAAATGCAATGATTCATAAAACTTGTAATTATTTCTGTGATAATGTTATGGGACAAAATTCATTCATAAATGCCATGCCGTAATTATTTCTGTGATAATGTTATGGGACAAAATTCATTCATAAATGCCATGCTGTAAACTCCTATTAATGGACCTGAGCTGATGTGAATGAACCCTCCCTATACTCCACCACTTCCCTCACCTGTAAAAACAGAAATGCTGGCCTATATTTAACAAAAATAATTTAATTCCCAGTCAAGCTCAAGACCAAGAAAATATAAATTTTAGACATCAAAAGTGAAATGGAAATTTAAAGTGATGGGGTGAACAGAAACTGAAGCTTGAGGATTTTCTAGGGAATCCAGACCACAAGGCACAAATTTTCAGGAAACTGGAATGTAATTTTCACTTAAAGTAGGAACCACAAAGGGTATCCATGCTTGTTAAACAGGAACTAGAAAGACTCTGCACTGGTCAAGGAAACTGAAAAGAATGATATTATATATAAGAAATTAAAAGTCTGATATGATACTATATATAGAAAACCCTGAAGACTCCACACAAAAACTAGAACTGATAAATTCAGCATGGTAGCAGGATACAAGATTAACACAGAGAAACTGGTTATGTTTCTTTATACTAACAGTGAAATATCAAAAAAGTAAAAAAAAAAAAATCCCTTTTAAAATCACATCAAAAAATAAAATACTTAGGAATAAACTTGACCAAAGAGGTGAAAGACTTAATATGCTGAGAACCGTAAAACATTGATAAAGGAAACTGAAGATGGTCTGATGGGAAAAAACTCCCATCCTCTTTGATTGGAAAAACTGATATGTTTAAATGGTCATACTACCCAAAGGAATTTACAGATTTAATGCAATACCTATCAAATTACCTATGACATGTAAATCAATGACTTAGAACACACTCTCAGACCATGCACAAAAATAAACTCAAAATGGTAAAGACTTAACTATAAGACAGGATACCATAAAACTCCTAGAAGAGAACATAGGCAAAATATTCTCTGACATTAATCATACACATGTTTTCTTAGATCAGTTTACCAAGAAGAATGGGGCCTAATCAAACTTAGGGCTTCCCTGGTGGCTCAGAGGTTAAAGCGTCTGCCTCCAATGTGGGAGACCCGGGTTCGATCCCTGGGTCGGGAAGATCCCCTGGAGAAGGAAACGGTAACCCACTCTGGTGTTCTTGCCTGGAGAATTCCATGGATGGAGAAGCCTGGTAGGCTCCAGTCCACGGGGTCGCAAAGAGTCGGACACGACTGAGCGACGGAACGGAATCAAACTTAAAGGAGAAGGCAATGGCAAGCCACTCCAGTACTCTTGCCTAGAAAATCCCATGGATGGAGCAGCCTGGTAGGCTGCAGTCGGTGGGGTCGCTAAGGGTCAGACACGACTGAGTTACTTCACTTTCACTTTTCACTTTCACACATTGGAGAAGGAAATGGCAACCCACTCCAGTGTTCTTGCCTGGAGAATCCCAGGGACAGGGGAGCCTGGTGGGCTTCCGTCTATGGGGTCAGACAGAGTCGGACACGACTGAAGTGACTTAGCAGCAGCAGCAGCAGCAATCAAACTGAAAAGCTTTTGCACAGCAAATGAAATCATGTGTGCTTAGTCACTCAGTTGCATCCAACTCTTTGTGACCCCATGGACTGTAGCCCACCAGGTTCCTCTGTCCATGGAGATTCTCCAGGCAAGGAGTGGGTTGCCATGCTCTCCGCCAGAGGATCTTCCTAATCCAGGGATTGAACCCAGCTCTCTCACATTGCAGGCTGATTCTTTACCATCTCGGCCACCAGTTTTTGCACAGCAAACAAAACCATAAACAACATGAAAAGACAACTTATAGACTGGGAAAAAATATTTGCAAATGATGAGACCGACAAGGGCTTAAATATACAAACTATATTTGTATATTTCCAAAATATACAAACAGCTTATACAAGTCAATAACAAGAAAACAACCTAATCAAAAAATAGGCCTAAGGGTCATGCTGGTCATCTTGTGGTTCAGGTTGTCCTTGGTGAGCACTGTGTCAAGGGAGGGCCCTGGAATGCAAGGAGGTGTTGTTTCTAAGGATCCTTTCTGCCTTCCTGAAAGAAGGATAGACACAGAAAGGATAGTAAGTGAGTGTTTGAAAAACTGTTCTCAGGTAAGAAGAAAGTGTATTCTGGATATCATTGGTGGTCCAGTGGTTAAGAATTCAACCTGTCAAAGCAGGGGACATGGGTTCAATCCCTGATCTGGGAAGATCCCACATGCTGTGGAGCAACTAAGCCTGTGCACCATCACTACTGAAGCCCGAACACTCCAGGGCCCATGTACCTTCACTACTGAAGTTCATGCTGCAACAACTGAAGTCCATGGGCTTAGAGCCTGAGCTCCATGATAAGAGAAGTCACTACACTGCAACTAGAGTAGCCCCTGCTCTCTGCAACTAGAGAAAACCTGCTTACAGCAACGAAGACCCAGGGCAGCCATAATTAAATAAATGGACAAATAAATTTGCGGGGGATGGGGCTTCCCTGGTGGCTCAGATGATAAAGAGACCTCCCGCAATGCAGGAGACTGACTGGGTTCGATCCCTGGGTCAGGAATATCCCCTGGAGAAGGGAATGGCTACCCACTCCATTATTCTTGCCTGGAGAATCCCCATGGATAGAGAAGCCTGGTGGGCTACAGTCCATGAGATCACATAGAGTCAGACATAACTGAGCGACTAACATACTTCATTTTGGGGGCTCCCCAGGTGGCACAGTAGTAAAGAACCCACCTGCAAGTGCAGGAGATGCCAGAAACACATTTGATAATTGGGTTGGCAAGATCCCCTGGAGAAGGATATGACACCCTACTCCAGTATTCTTGCCTGGGAAAAATGGACAGAGGATCCTGGTGGGCTATAGTCCATGGGACCACAGAGAATTGGATATGACTGAGCACACATGCACAAATAAATTTTTAGAGTTCCAATTTAAAAATCAAAACAGATACATGCACCCCATGTTCAGTGCAGCACTATTTAAAATAACCAGGACATGGAAGCAACCTAAATGTCCATCAACAGATAAAGGGATAAAGATATGGTACATATATACAATGGACTATTACTTAGCTATAAAGAATGAATTTGGGTCGTTTATAAAGATGTGGACGGACTTGGAGTCTGTCATACAGAGTGAAATAAGTCATAAAAATATCATACAGTAATGCATACATATGGAATCTAGAAAAATTATACTGGTGAACCTATTTTCAGGGAAGAAAAAGAGGTGTGGATGTAGAGAATGGACTTCTGGACAAAGGGGCAAAGGAGAGGGTGTGAAAAAATGAGAGAATAACACTGGAATACATACACTAGCATGTGTGAAACAGACATCTAGTGGGAAGCTGCTGTATAACACAGGAAGCTCAGCTTGGTGCTCTGTTTTGACCTAGAAGAATGGAATGGGGCAGGGAGGAGGAAGACTCAAGAAGGATATATACATACATACATACAAAGTAAGGTGCAACGGCTGCACTTTCTTGGAGCAGCTGTGAGGAGATATCCCACGCCCAAGGTAAGAGAAACCCAAAAAAGATGGTAGGTATTGCGAGGGTGCATCAGAGGGCAGACACACTGAAATCATAATCACGGAAAACTAGTCGATCTGCTCACATATACCACAGCTGAATGTGGTCCACTGGAGAAGGGAATGGCAAATCACTTCAGTATAGTTGCCTTGAGAACCCCATGAACAGTATCAAAAAGCAAAATGATAGGATACTGAATGAGGAATTCCCAAGGTCGGTAGGTTCCCAGTATGCTACTGGAGATCAGGGGAGAAATAACTCCAGAAGGAATGAAGGGATGGAGCCAAAGAAAAACCAGTAGCCAGTTGTGGATGTGACTGTGGTAGAAGCAAGGTCCGATGCTGTAAAGATCAACATTGCATAGGAACCTGGAATGTTAGGTCCATGAATCAAGGCAAATTGTAAGTGGTCAAAGAGGAGATGGCAAGAGTGAACATAGACATTCTAGGAATCAGTGAATTAAAATGGACTGGAATGGGTGAATTTAACTCAGATGACCATTATATCTACTACTGTGGGCAGGAATCCCTTAGAAGAAATGGAGTAGCCATCATGGTCAACAAAAGAGTCTGAAACGTAGTACTTGGATGCAATCTTAAAAACGACAGAATGATTTCTGTTCGTTTGCAAGGCAAACCATTCAATATTAGAGTAATCCAGGCCTATGCCCCACCCAGTAATGCTGAAGAAGCTGAAGTTGAACGGTTCTATGAAGACCTACAAGACCTTTTAGAACTAACACCAAAAAAAGATGTCTCTTTCATATTAGGGGACAGGAATGCAAAAGTAGGAAGTCAAGAAACACCTAAAGTAACAGGCAAATTTGGCCTTGGAGGACGGAATGAAGCAGGGCAACGGCTAATAGAGTTTTGCCATGAGAATGCACTAGTTATAGCAAACACGCTCTTCCAACAACACAAGAGAAGACTCTACACATGGACATCACCAGATGGTCAACACCGAAATCAGATGGATTATATTCTTTGCAGCCAAAGATGGAGAAGCTGTATACAGTTAGCAAAAACAAGACCAGGAGCTGTCTGTGGCTCAGATCATGAACTCCTTATTGCCAAATACAGACTTAAATTGAAGAAAGTAGGGAAAACCACTAGACCATTCAGATATGACCTAAATCAAATCCCTTACAATTATACAGTGGAAGTGAGAAATAGATTTAAGGCACTAGATCTGATAGAGTGCCTGATGAACTCTGGACGGAGGTTCGTGACACTGTACGGGAGACAGGGACCAAGACCATCCCCATGGAAATGAAATGCAAAAGAGAAAAATGGCTGTCTGAGAGGCCTTACAAATAGCTGTGAAAAGAAGAGAAGCGAAAAGCAAAGGAGAAAAGGAAAGATATAAGCATCTGAATTCAGAGTTCCAAAGAATAGCAAGGAGAGATAAGAAAGCCTTCCTCAGCGATCAGTGCAAAGAAATAGAGGAAAACAACAGAATAGGAAAAACAAGAGATCTCTTCAAGAAAATTAGAGATTCCAAGGGAACATTTCATGCAAAGATGGGCTCAATAAAGGACAGAAATGGTATAGACCTAACAGAAGCAGAAGATATTAAAAAGAGGTGGCAAGAATACACAGAGGAACTGTACAAAAAAGATCTTCACGACCAAGATAATCACAATAACGTGATCACTGACCTAGAGCCAGACATCTTGGAATGTGAAGTCAAGTGGGCCTTAGAAAGCATCACTACGAACAACGCTAGTGGAGGTGATGGAATTCCAACTGAGCTATCTCAAATCTTGAAAGATGATGCTGTAAAAGTGCTGCACTCAATATGCCAGCAAATTTGGAAAACTCAGCAGTGTCCACAGGACTGGAAAACTCAGTCTTCATTCCAATCCTAAAGAAAGGCAATGCCAAAGAATGCTCAAACTACCACACAATTGCACTCATCTCACACGCTAGTAAAGTCATGCTCAAAATTCTCCAAGCCAGGCTTCAGCAATATGTGAACCATGACATCCCAGATGTTCAAGCAGGTTTTAGAAAAGGCAGAGGCACCAGAGATCAAATTACCGACATCCGCTGGATCACGGAGAAAGCAAGAGCGTTCCAGAAATACATCTATTTCTGCTTCATTGACTATGCCAAAGCCTTTGACTGTGTGGATCACAGTAAACTGTGGAAAATTCTGAAAGAGATGGGAATACCAGACCACCTGACCTGCCTCTTGAGAAACGTGTATGCAGGTCAGGAAGCAAGAGTTACAACTGGACATGGGACAACAGACTGGTTCCAAACAGGAAAAGGAGTACGTCAACGTTGTATATTGTCACCTTGCTTATTTAACTTAAATGCAGATTACATCATGAGGAACGCTGGGATGAAAGAAGCACAAGCTGGAATCAAGATTGCTGGGAGAAATATCAATAACCTCAGATATGCAGATGACACCACCCTTATGGCAGAAAGTGAAGAGGAACTCAAAAGCCTCTTGATGAAAGTGAAAGAGGAGAGTGAAAAGGTTGGCTTGCAGCTCAACATTCAGAAAACAAAGATCATGATATCTGGTCCCATCACTTCATGGGAAATAGATGGGGAAACAGTGGAAACAGTGTCAGACTTTATCTTTTTGGGCTCCAAAATCACTGCGGATGCTGATTGCAGTCATGAAATTAAAAGACGCTTACTACTTGGAAAGAAAGTTATGACCAACCTAGATAGTATATTAAAAAGCAGAGACATTACTTTGCCAACAAAGGTCCGTCTAGTCAAGGCTATGGTTTTTCCAGTGGTCATGTATGGATATGAGAGTTGGACTGTGAAGAAAGCTGATCGCTGAAGAATTGATGCTTTTGAACTGTGGTGCTGGAGAAGACTCTTGAGAGTCCCTTGAAGCACAAGGAGATCCAACCAGTCCATTCTAAAGGAGATCAATCCTGAGTATTCATTGGTAGGACTGATGCTAAAGCTGAAACCCCAGTACTTTGGCCACCTCATGCGACAATTTGACTCAATGGAAAAGACTCTGTTGCTGGGAAGCATTGGGGGCGGGAGGAGAAGGGAACGACAGAGAATGAGATGACTGGATGGCATCACCAACTCTGTAGACATGAGTTTGAGTGAACTCTGGGAGTTGGTGATGGACAGGGAGGCCTGGCGTGCTGTGATTCATAGGGTCGCAAAGAGTCAAACACGACTGAGCGACTGAACTGAACTGAACTGAAAGGAACAGGATAAATGCCCACCAATCCAAAGAAAAGAATAAGACATAGGGAATCTACCTGATAAAGAACTCTGCATAATGATAGTGAAAATGATCCAATATCTTGAAAACAAAATGGATTTACAGATAAATAGCCTGAGGACAAGGATCAAGAAGATGCAAGAAAGTTTAACAAGGACCTAGAAGAAATAAGAAAAGTCAATAAATAATGAATAATGCAATAAATGCGGAGAAGGCAATGTCAAGCCACTCCAGTACTCTTGCCTGGAAAATCCCATGGATGGAGGAGCCTCGTAGGCTGCAGTCCATGGGGCCGCTAAGGGTCGGACACGACTGAGTGACTTCACTTACACTTTTCACTTTCACACATTGGAGAAGAAAATGGCAACCCACTCCAGTGTTCTTGCCTGGAGAATCCCAGGGACGGGGGAGCCTGGTGGGCTTCCATCTATGGGGTCACACAGAGTCAGACATGACTGAAGTGACTTAGCAGCAATGCAATAAATGAGATGAAAAACACTTTGGAGAGAACCAACACTAGAATAACAGAGGCAGAATATAGGATAAGTGAGATAGAAGATAGAATGGTAGAAATAAATGAAACACAGAGGAAAAAAGAAAAACGAATTAAAAGAAATTAGGACAATCTCAGAGACCTCTGGGACAATGTTAAATGCCCTAACATTCGACTCATAGGCGTCTCAGAAGAAGAAGACAATAGGAAAGATCACAAGAAAATACTAGAGGAGATAAAAGCTGAAAACTTCCCTAAAATGGGGAAGGAAATAGTTACCCAAGTCCAAGAATCCCAGAGAGTCCCAAACATGATAAACCCAAGGCAAAATACTCCAAGAGACATATTAACCAAATTAACAAAGATCAAACACAAAGAACAAATATTAAAAGCAGCAAGGGAAAAAACAACAAATAACACACAGGGGGATTCCCATAAGGATAACGGCTGATCTTTGAATAGAAACTCTTCAGGCCAGAAGGGAATTGTAGGACATACATAAAGTGAAGAAAGAGAATAACCTACAGCACAGATTACTGTACCCAGCAAGGATCTCATTCAAATATGAAGGAGAAATTAAAAGCGTTACAGACAAGTCAAAGCTGAGAGAATTCAGCATCACCAAACCAGCACTCCAACAAATGCTAAAGCACCTTCTCTAGACAGGAAACGCAGAAAGCGTGTATAAATTTGAACCCAAAACATTAAAGTAAATGGCAATGGGATCAAGCTTATCAATAATTACCTTAAATGTAAATGGGTTGAATGCCCCAACCAAAAGACAAAGACTGGCTGAATGGATACAAAAACAAGACCCCTATATATGTTGTCTACAAGAGACCCCCCCCCAAAACAAGGGACACATACAGACTGAAAGTGAAGGGCTGGAAAAAGGTATTCCATGCAAATAGACACCAAAACAAAGCAAGAGTAGCAATACTCACATCAGGTAAAATAGACTTTAAGACAAAGGCGGTGAGAAGAGACAAAGAAGGACACTATATAATGATCAAAGGATCAATCCAAGAAGCTGCTGCTGCTGCTGCTGCTGCTAAGTCACTTCAGTCGTGTCCGACTCTGTGTGACCCCATAGACGGAAGCCCACCAGGCTCTCCCATCCCTGGGATTCTCCAGGAAAGAACACTGGAGTGGGTTTGCCATTTCCTTCTCCAATGTGTGAAAGTGAAGTTGCTCAGTCGTGTCCGACCCTTAGCGACCCCACGGACTGCAGCCTACCAGGCTCCTCCATCCATGGGATTTTCTAGGCAATAGTACTGGAGTGGCTTGCCATTGCCTTCTCCGCAATCCAAGAAGAAGATATAATAATTATAAATATATATGCACCCAACATAGGAGCACCGCAATATGTAAGACAAATGCTAACAAGTATGAAAGTGGAAATTAACAATAACACAATAATAGTCGGAGACTTTTAATACCCCACTCACACCTATGGATAGATCAACTAAACAGAAAATTAACAAGGAAACACAAACTTTAAATAAAACAACAGACCAGTTACACCTAATTGATATCTATAGCACATTTTACCCCAAAACAATGAATTTCACCTTTTTCTCAAGCGCACATGGAAACTTCTCCAGGATAGATCACATCCTGGGCCAAAAATCTAGCCTTGATTAATTCAAAAAAATTGAAATCATTCCAAGTATCTTTTCTGACCACAATGCAGTAAGACTAGATCTCAACTACAGGAGAAAAACTGTTAAAAATTCCAACATATGGAGGCTGAACAACACCTTTCTGAAAAACCAACAAATCATAGAAGAAATCAAAATATGCATAGAAACGAATGAAAATGAAAACACAACAACCCAAAACCTGTGGGACACTGTAAAAGCAATGCTAAGGGGAAGGTTCATAGCAATACAGGCATACCTCAAGAAACAAGAAAAAAGTCAACTAAATAAACTAACTCTACACCTAATGCAACTAGAAAAGGAAGAAATGAAGAACCCCAGGTTAGTAGAAGGAAGGAAATTATAAAATTTAGGGCAGAAATAAATGCAAAAGAAAAAAAAAAGAGATCATAGCAAAAATCAACAAAGCCAAAAGCTGGTTCTTTGAGAGGGTAAATAAAATTGAGAAACCACTAGCCAGACTCATCAAGAAACAAAGGGAGAAAAACCAAATCAATAAAATTAGAAATGAAAATGGAGAGATCACAACCGACAACACAGAAATACAAAGGATCATAAGAGACTATCATCAGCAATTTTATGCCAATAAAATGGACAACTTGGAAGAAATGGACAAATTCTTAGAAAAGTACAACTTTCCAAAACTGAACCAGGAAGAAATAGAAAATCTTAACAGACCCAGCACAAGCACGGAAATTGAAACTGTAATTAGAAATCTTCCAGCAAACAAAAGCCCAGGATCATATGGCTTCACAGCTGAATTCTACGAAAAATGTAGGGAAGAGCTAACACTTATCCTACTCAAATTCTTCTGGAAAACAGAAGAGGAAGCTAACCTGCCAAACGCATTCTGAGGCCACCATAACCCTAATAAGAAAACCTGACAAGGATGCCACAAAGAAAGAGAACTACAGGCCAGTATCAGGGATGAACATAGATGCAAAAATCCTTAACAAAATTCTAGCAATCAGAATCCAACAACACATTAAAAAGATCATACATCATGTCCAAGTGGGCTTTATCCCAGGTATGCAAGGATTCTTCAATATCCACAAATCAATCAATGTAATACACCATATTAACAAATTGAAAAATAAAAGCCATATGATTATCTCAATAGATGCAGAGAAAGCCTTTGACAAAATTCAACATCCATTTATGATAAAAAACCTCCAGAAAGGAGGAATAGAAGGAACATACCTCAACATAATAAAAGTTATATATGACAAACCCACAGCAAACATTATCCTCAATGGTGAAAAATTGAAAACATTTCCCCTAAAGTCAGGAACAAGAAAAGGGTGCCCACTCTCACCACGACTATTCAACATAGTTTTGGAAGTTTTGGCCACAGCAATCAGAGCAGAAAAAGACATAAAAGAATCCAAATTGGAAAAGAAGAAGTAAAACTCTCACTGTTTGCAGATGACATGATCCTCTACATAGAAAACCCTAAAGACTCCACCATAAAATGACTAGAGCTAATCAATGAATATAGTAAAGTTGTAGGATATAAAATTAACACACAGAAATCCCTTGCTTTGGTATACACCAATAATGAGAAAATAGAAAGAGAAATTAAGGAAACAGTTCCATTCACCATTAAAACGAAAAGAATAAAGTACTTAGAAATGTATCTACCTAAAGAAACAAAAGACCTACATATAGAAAACTAAAAAACACTGGTGAAAGAAATCAAACAGAACACTAAAAAATGGAGAAATATACCGGGTTCATGTATCGGAAGAATCAATAGAATGAAAATGAGTATAGTACCCAAAATAATCTATAGATTCAATGCAATCCCTATAAAGCTACCAACGGTATTTTTTACAGAGCTGGAACAAATAATTTCACAATTTGTATGGAAATACAAAAAACCTCAAATAGCCTAAGCAACCTTGAGAAATAAGAATGGAAATGGAGGAATCAACATGCCGGACTTCCAGCTCTACTACAAAGCCACAGTCATCAAGACAGTATGGTACTGGCACAAAGACAGAAATATAGATCAATGGAACAAAATAGAAAGCCCAGAGATAAATTCATGCACTCATGGACACGTTATCTTTGACAAGGGAGGCAAGAATATTCAATGGAGAAAAGACAGTCTCTTTAACAATTGGTGCTGGGAAAACTGGTAACTGAACTTGTAAAAGAATGAAACTAGAACACTCCCTAACACCATACACAAAAATAAACTCAAAATGGAATAAAGATCTAAATATAAGACCAGAAACTATAAAACTCCTAGAGGAGAACATAGGCAAACACTCTCCGACATATATCACAGCAGGATCCACCATGACCCACCTCCCAGAATACTGGAAATAAAAGCAAAAATAAACGGGGCCTAGTTAAAATTAAAAGCTTCTGCACAGCAAAGGAAACTATAAACAAGGTGAAAAGACAGCCTTCAGAAAGGGAGAAAATAATAGCAAATGAAGCAATTGACAAAGAATTAATCTCAAAAATATACAAGCAACTCCTGTAGTTCAATTCCAGAAAAATAAGCGACCCAATCAAAAAATGGGCCAAAGAACTAAACAGACATTTCTCCAAAGAAGACATACAGATGGCTAACAAACACATGACAAGATGCTCAACATCCCTCATAATCAGAGAAATGCAAATCAAAACCACAATGAGGTACCATTTCACGCCAGTCAGAATGGCTGCTATCCAAAAGTCTACAAGCAATAAAAGCTGGAGAGGGTGTGGAGAAAAGGGAACCTTCTTATACTGTTGGTGGGAATGCAAACTAGTACAACTACTATGGAGAACAGTGTGGAGATTCCTTAAAAAACTGGAAATAGAACTGCCCTAGGACCCAGCAATCCCACTCCTGGGCATACATACTGAGGAAACCAGAATTGAAAGAGACACATGTACCCCAGTTTTCATCACAGCACTGTTTATATAATAGCCAGGACATGGAAGCAACCTTGATGTCCATCAGCAGACGAATGGATAAGAAAGCTGTGGTACATATATACAATGGAGTATTACTCAGCCATTAAAACGATTACATTTGAATCAGTTCTAATGAGGTGGATAAAACTGGAGCTTATTATACAGAGTGACGTAAGCCAGAAAGGAAACTACCAATACAGTATACTAATGTATATATATGGAATTTAGAAAGATGGTAACGATAACCCTGTATGAGAGACACCAAAAGAGACACAGATGTATAGAACAGTCTTTTGGACTCTGTGGGAGAGGGTGAGGGTGGGATGATTTGGGAGAATGGCATTGAAATATGTATATTATCATAAGTGAAACAAATCGCCAGACCAGGTTCGATGCATGATACAGGATGCTTGCGGCTGGTGTACTGGCATGGTCTAGAGGGATGATATGGGG
Organism: Moschus berezovskii; assembly: GCF_049115385.1. Classification (NCBI taxonomy): domain Eukaryota; kingdom Metazoa; phylum Chordata; class Mammalia; order Artiodactyla; family Moschidae; genus Moschus; species Moschus berezovskii. Next base: position 44,514,292 of record NC_142488.1, on the reverse strand, counting down.
ATGGAGGTGGGAGGGGGTTCAAGATGGGGAACACATGTACACCTCGGGCGGATACATGTCAATGTATGGCAAACCAACACAATATTGTAAAGTAATTAGCCTCCAATTAAAATTTTAAAAATAAAAAAATAATTTTTTAAAATAAAAGACTGTGTGTGTGTGTGTGTGTGTGTGTGTGTTAATGAAGTGAGCTAAATCTTCATCTTCCATAGCAGAAAATTTTAAATAATTTTGATAAGAAATATGTAAATTATAAAGAACAGAGATACCAAAAATTATCTGCATATCCATTACTCATTAAAAAAGTTATTTTTACCTTTGAAGTTCTTATGTGCTCATTTAATTCTCTTTCTTCTCAGATAATCACTATCCTGAATTTATTTGTCATGCCCTGACTGTTTCTCATCTTGTTAGCTATGACCAAGTATAGTATCATGCCCTTCACATTCATTATAGTTTTATCACATTTATTTTATTTTTAAACAATGGACATGATTTAATTTCATAAAAATTAAAGCTTTTGTAAGGAAAAGAGAATACTGCCCTAGGTCAGTAGATCTGAAGTCTCAGATGAAACATGATTATCTTTAAAAACTGACCAGAACTGATAGAAGATAGAGAAAACATGAATAAATCAGCAACTTTAAAAAAAAAAAACTATAAATTTTACTCTGTACTTGAAAGTCTTACCCTATAAAAGTCTTCCTATCCAGATACTGTTATAGATGACTGCTATCAAACTGTTAAGAACAGGTATAATTCAGTCAATATAGTTTCAGAAACTAGAAAAAATAAGGGAAAAGTACAGTCTTTTTAATGCAGTGAGAATAACCTTGGATACAAGAGAACAGTACAAGAAAAGAAAATGTAAGATCTGTCTCACTCTGAACATTAATGGAAAACTCTTAAACATGAGTAAACTGAATTCAATCAATTAAAAATGCTTTAAAACTAATTAAGAGTTTAGTGCAGGAATGCAAGAACAGTACAACATGGGAAAAATGTTAATATAATCTACCATATTAATAGACCAAAGGAGAAAAAAGTATCTTCTCAATAGATGCAGTAAATAAGCATTCAAGAAAATACCACTCATTCACGATTTTTTTTTAATGTCTTAGTAAATCAGGGACATAAAAGCTTTTGATGAAAGTTATTTTTTCAAAAAGCTACAGCAAATATACTTAATGGTGAACGTTTTAGAAATCACATTCTCTCTATGTGCCTCCGTTTTGTATCTCTAAAATAATAACCAGTTTCCTTTACAAGATCATTTGGAGGATTAAACTCTATAATGTATATAAAGCAGACAGAGTACTGCATTTGTGGGACACAGCACACGCTTACACATTGACTATCATTACATTTCTACCATTGTCCTCAACATTATTTCCATTAGAATCAGAAACAAGGAATTCCCTGTCATTATATCTATTAGACACTGTATTACAGGCCCTGATTAATAGAATGGAACATGAAAAAATGTATAATTGGAAAAGACCCTGACACTGGGAAAGACTGAAGGCAGGGGGAGAAGGGGACGACACAAGATGAGATGGTCGGATGGTATCACTGATTTGATGGACATGAGTTTGAGCAAGCTCTGGGAGCTGGTGATGGACAGGGATGCCTGGTGTGCTGCAGTCCGTGGGGTCACAAGGAGTTGGACACAACTGAGCGAATGAACTGAACTGATAATTGGAGATCCAAAATTGCTTTTAAGAAGATAATTATTTACAAAGAAGACCCAAAAGAATCTAAAGGCTATTAGTATTAATAAAAGCATTCAGGCAGGTTTCTGAACACAAACTGAATGTATAAATACCAATGCATTGTCATACATTCAGTTCAGTTCAGTCACTCAGTCATGTACGACTCTCCGCGACCCCATGAATGACAGCACGCCAGGCCTTCCTGTCCATCACCAACTCCCGGAGTTCACTCAAACTCATGCCCACAGAATCGGTGATGCCATCCAGCCATCTCATTCTCTGTTGTCCCCTTCTCCTCCAGCCCCCAACCTTTCCCAGCATCAGAGTCTTTTCCAGTGAGTCAACTCGTCGCATGAGGTGGCCAAAGTATTGCAGTTTCAGCTTTAGCATCAGTCCTTCCAATGAACACCCAGGATTGATATCCTTTAGAATGGACTGGTTGGATCTCCTTGCAGTCCAAGGGACTCTCAAGAGTCTTCTCCAACACCACAGTTCAAAAGCATCAATTCTTCGGCGATCAGCTTTCTTCAAAGTCCAACTCTCACATCCATACATGACCACGGGAAAAACCATAGCCTTGACTAGACGGACCTTTGTTGGCAAAGTAATGTCTCTGCTTTTTAATATACTATCAAGGTTGGTCATATCTTTCCTTCCAAGGAGTAAGCGTCTTTTAATTTCATGGCTGCAATCAGCATCTGCAGTGATTTTGGAGCCCAAAAAAATAAAATGTGACACTGTTTCCACTGTTTTTCCATCTATTTCCCATGAAGTGATGGGACCAGATGCCGAGTATTAACCAATTAGGAACCACACTATGAAAAAAAAAATCCTAATCACAATTGCAATAATAGCTTGGAGGTATCTAGGAATAAGTGTAACAAAAGATGTGCAAGCATGTCCAGAAGACAACTTCAAAATATTACTAAATGGCAGGAAGGACAGGTTGAATAAGAGTTCACGGATGGTAAAATTCAATATAGTAAAGATACCAAACCCCAACCTACTTCCAACTCATCTCCAAACACAGGTCAACTGCAATTGAAATCCCCAATAATCTTCCTTGGAACTTGACAAACTAATCCTTAGATTCCTATTTGAAGAACAAAGAGTCCAAAGAGATAAGGAGAATCATCCTACCAGCTATTAACAACAACAACAGTAAGAATGATACAACAGTTGATATTTATATAGCATTCACTTAGGCACTTTTAAGTACTTTACATATTTTAATTCATTATAAAGTTAGAAAAACATGCAATTGGCAAAGGGAGAAACAAACCAATGGAACAAAATAGACAGCCTTGTAACAGCCCCACACAGATATGGAACTTGACCTCTAGCTGAAATGGTATCCCACACCACTGTAAAAAAGGTTCAGTATGTGGCATGGTACAAGTGGATGTCCACATGAGGAAAAATGGGCAACCAATAGTTCCCTTCTTCATTAATTATGTAAAGTCTAGGCAGATTTTATATATGACTATATATGGCAGAAAGTGAAGAAGAACTAAAGAGCCTGTTGAAGAAAGTGAAAGAGGAGAGTGAAAAAGTTGGCTTAAAACTCAACACTCACAAAGCAAAGATCATGGCATCTGGTCCCATCACTTCATGACAAATAGATGGGGAAACAGTGGAAACAGTGGCTGATTTTATTTTGGGGGGCTCCAAAATCACTGCAGATAGTGACTGAAGCCATGAAATTAAAAGACACTTCTTCCCTGGAAGAAAAGCTACGACCAACATAGACAGCATATTAAAAAGCACAGACATTACTTTGCCAACAAAGGTCCATCTAATCAAAGCTATGGTTTTTCCAGTAGTCATGTATGAATGTGAGAGTTGGACTATAAAGAAAGCTGAGTGCCAAAGAATTGATGCTTTTGAACTGTGGTGTTGGAGAAGACTCTTGAGAGTCCCTTGGGCTACAAGGTGATTAAACCAGTCCATCCTAAAGGAAATCAGTCCTGAATATTCATTGAAAGGACGGATGCTGAAGCTGAAATTCCAATACTTTGGGCATCTGATGCAAAGAACTGACTCACTGGAAAAGACCCTGATGCTGGGAACGATTGAAAGCAGGAGGAGAAGGGGATGACAGAGGATGAGAAGGTTGGATCTTCTCATCACCGACTCAATGGACATGAGTTTGAGTAAACTCCGGGAGTTGGTGATGGACAGGGAAGCATGCTTGCAGTCCATGGGTTCAAAAAGAGTCGGACATGACTGAGTGACTGAACTGACTGAGGCAGATTTTAAGAAAGTAAAATGCAAAATTTGAAATTTTTGGAAGAAAATTACATGACATCTTTATGAGCTCAGTCAGAGAAAAGTTACATGAAATTACACAAAAAGCAAGAACTAAAAAATCAATCAGTTATAAAGAAATTACATTACAAAGAAAACTTCTACTCAGAAAACACCAACAATAACCAAGATGAAGAAAGTATACTAACTAAAAAAAAAAAAAAAGCAGGGACATATGTGTATGTGTAACTGATTCAGTTTGCGGTACCTCTGAAACTCACACAACATTGTAAATCAACTATGCTGCTGCTGCTAAGTCACTTCAGTCGTGTCCGACTCCGTGTGACCCCATAGACGGCAGCCCATCAGGCTCCCCCGTCCCTGGGATTCTCCAGGCAAGAACACTGGAGTGGGTTGCCATTTCCTTCTCCAATGTGTGAAAGTGAAAAGGGAAAGTGAAGTCGCTCAGTCATGTCTGACTCGTAGCGACCCCATGGACTGCAGCCTACCAGGCTCCTCTGTTCATGGGATTTTCTAGGCAAAAAAAAATCAACTATACTCTCCATAAAAAAATTTTAAAAAAGATACTGACTATACACAATCAAAATCGGGACTATGTAAAGAATCTGTATAAAATTGAAAAGACAAATACCCCTAACAAAAACATAAATAAAGGATATGAACAAGTAAGCAACAGAAGAGGAAATCCAGTCCACACCAAATATGAAATGATAAATATCTTTACTTGTAATCAGGGAAACAAAATTTACAGTAAGATACAAATTCGTACTTAACAGATTGCCAAAACATAGAGTGAGCCCATGTATGCATGCGTGCTAAGTTACTCCAGTTGTGTCGGACTCTTTGTTAGTCATGGCCCACCACGCTCCTCTGTCCACAGGATTCTCCAGAAAAGAATACTGAGTAGAGGAGGGAAGAAGACAGCGGAAGAATAGGACGGGGAGACCACTCTCTCCCACACAAATTCATCAAAAGAACATTTGAACGCAGAATGAATTCGACAAAACAACTTCTCAATGCCGGCAGAGGACATCAGGCACCCAGAAAAGCAGCCCATTGTCCTTGAAAGGAGGTAGGAAAAACCATAAAAGATAAAAAGAGAGACAAAAGAGGTAGGGACAGAGCTCCATCCCGGGAAGGGAGGCTTAAAAAAGAGAGAAGTTTCCAAACCCCAGGAAACACTCTCACTGGTGAGTCTCTGGCGAGCCTTGGAACCTCAGAGGGCCACATAACCGGAAAGAAAAAGAAATAAATAATTAAAACCCACAGATTAACCGCCCAACGGTAATTCCCAGCTGAGAAGCAGTGCAGACGCTGTCATCTGCCATTAACAAGGGGGGTGGGGCAGGGAGGAACGGGCTGCAGTGCTTAGAGTAAGGAACCGGCCTGAATGCCGTGAGGGCAATCTGAAAGAGCTAACTTTAGATAGCAAAGCAGACTGTGTGATAGCTACCCCGTGAAAAGGTGAAAAGCCAAAAACAAGAGATCTCTTCAAGAAAATTAGAGATATCAAGGGAACAAAGATAGGCTCGATAAAGGACAGAAATGGTATGGATCTAACAGAAGCAGAAGATATTAAGAAGAGGTGGCAAGAATACACAGAAGAACTGTACAAAAAAGATCTTCACGACCAAGATAATCACGATGGCGTGATCACTCACCTGGAGCCAGACATCTTGGAATGTGAAGTCAAGTGGGCCTTAGAGAGCATCACTACGAACAAAGCTAGTGGAGGTGATGGAATTCCAATTGAGCTATTTCAAAACCTGAAAGACGATTCTGTGAAAGTGCTGCACTCAATATGCCAGCACATTTGGAAAACTCAGCAATGGCCACAGGACTGGAAAATGTCAGTCTTCATTCCAATCCCAAAGAAAGGCAATGCCAGAGAATGCTCAAACTACCACACAATTGCACTCATTTCACACGCTAGTAAAGTCATGATCAAAATTCTCCAAGCCAGGCTTCAGCAATATGTAAACTGTGAATTCCAGATGTTCAAGCAGGTTTTAGAAAAGGCAGAGGCACCAGAGATCCAATTGCCAACATCCGCTGGATCATGGAGAAAGCAACAGAGTTCCAGAAAAACATCTATTTCTGCTTCACTGACTATGCCAAAGCCTTTGACTTTGTGGATCACAAAAAGCTGTGGAAAATTCTGAAAGTGATGGGAATACCAGACGACCTGACCTGCCTCTTGAGAAACCTATATGCAGGTCAGGAAGAACAGTTAGAACTGGACATGGAACAAAGGACTGGTTAGAAATAGGAAAAGGAGTACGTCAAGGTTGTATATTGTCACCCTGCTTATTTAACTTAGATGCAGAGTACATCATGAGGAACGCTGGGATGAAAGAAGCACAAGCTGGAACCAAGATTGCCAGGAGAAACGTCAATAACCTCAGATATGCAGATGACACTACCCTTATGGCAGAAAGTGAAGAGGAACTAAAAGGCCTTTTGATGAAAGTGAAAGAGGAGAGTAAAAAGGTTGGCTTGAAGCTCAACATTCAGAAAACAAAGATCATGGCATCTGGTCCCATCACTTCATGGGAAATAGATGGGGAAACAGTGGAAACAGTGTCAGACTTTATTTTTTTGGGCTCCAAAATCACTGCAGATGCTGATTGCAGCCATGAAATTAAAAGACGCTTACTCCTTGGAAGGAAAGTTATGACCAACCTAGATAGCATATTAAATAGCAGAGACATTACTTTACCAACAAAAGTCCGTTTAGTCAAGGCTATGGTTTTTCCCGTGGTCATAGATGGATGTGAGAGTTGGACTGTGAAGAAAGCTGATCGCCGAAGAATGGATGCTTTTGAAGTGTGGTGCTGGAGAAGACACTTGAGAGTCCCTTGGACTGCAAGGAGATCACACCACTTCATTCTAAAGATCAATCCTGGGTGTTCATTGGAAGGACTGATGCTAAAGCTGAAACTCCCATACTTTGGGCACCTCATGTGACGAGTTGACTCAGTGGAAAAGACTCTGAACCTTGGAGGGATTGGGGGCGGGAGGAGACGGGGACGACAGAGAATGAGATGGCTGGATGGCATCACCGACTCGATGGACATGAGTTTGAGTGAACTCCGGGAGTTGGTGATGGACAGGGAGGCCTGGCGTTCTGTGATTCATGGGGTCGCAAAGAGTCGGACACGACTGAGCAACTGAACTGAACTGAACTGAAGACTCCGCCAGACTCACTCACAGAACAAAGGACTGAGCAGAGTTAGCTGGCTGCAGTTGGCCCATCCCCCACTGAGATAGGCAGGGTAGGGCAGCCAGAGCCGGAAGGGGGCAATCACAGCCTCAGCGAGGTGTCCGATACCAAACTGCAAGCAAGCTTCCTTGCTAACCAAGAATTTTTGGGTTTCTCATCAGTCGACATCAGCCTGAGAAGGTGCGCTGGTTGTACAACAAGAAAACTAAGCGGCAGGGACTGGGGATAAGTTGCAGCGACCACGCTCGTCAAACACCTGGTCACATGAGCTGCTCAGACCGGGGAAGGGCACAAAACGCAGGCCCAACCAAGTCTGACCCTTTGCGGAGTACGGAAGTACCTGAACCTGAGCGGCTTAGACCTGGGATGTGCATGCAACACAGCGCCAGTCTCAGACAGTTCCTGGCAGAGCATCCTAGAGCCTGTACAGGGTAGATTGCAACAGCACACACACCGGGAGTGGGGGCAAACCCAATGTGGCGGAGACACTGCAAGCACTCCCCACAGACGCCAGTGATATTTGTCTGCAGAGTTCCTCCCTCCCCAAAGCACGACTGAACAAGTGAGCCTTAAAAAGTGTCCACCACTGCCCCCTTGAGTCAGGGAAGAAATTAGACACTGAAGAGACTAGCAAAGAGAAGAAGCTAAAACAGAGGGAACCATCTTGGAAGTGACAGTTGGAGAAGTACTGAGGATACTGCAAGAATAAGATGAAAACCAGAGGCAGGAGGTTTAAGTCCAAATCCTGAGAACACCAGAGAACTCCTGACTCCAGGGAACATTAATCAATAGGAGCTCATCAAACGCCTCCATACCTACACTGAAACCAAGCACCACCCAAGGTCAACAAGTTCCAGAGCAAGACATACCACGCAAATTCTCCAACAACACAGGAAAATAGCCCTGAACTTCAATATACAGGCTGCCCAAAGTCACTCCAATCCCATTGACATCTCATAACTCATTACTGGACACTTCATTGCACTCCAGAGAGAAGAAATCCAGCTCCACCCACCAGAACACCGACACAAGCTTCCCTAACCAGGGAACCTTGACAAGCCACCCATCCAACCCCACCCACAGTGAGGAAATTCCACAATAAAGAGAACTTCACAAACTGCCAGAAGACGGAAAGGCCATCCCAAACACAATATAAGCAAGATAAAGAGGCAGAGAAATACCCAGCAAATAAAGGAACAGGATAAATTCCCACCAACCCAAATAAAAGAGGAAGAGATAGGGAACCTACATGATAAAGAATTCCGAAAAATGATAGTGAAAATGATCCAAAATCTTGAAAAAAATTTGGAGTTACAGATAAATGACCTGGAGACAAAGATCGAAAAGATGCAAGAAAGGTTTAACAAGGATCTAGAAGAAATAAAAAAAAGAGTCAATATACAATGAATAAAGCAATAGATGAGATCAGAAACACTCTGGAGGGAACCAACAGTAGAATAATGGAGGCAGAAGACAGAATAAGTTAGAATAGAGAATGGTAGAAATAAATGAAACAGAGAGGGAAAAAAACGAATTAAAAGAAATGAGGACAATCTCAGAGACCTCTACGAAAATGTAAAATGCCCCAACATCCGAATCATAGGAGTCCCAGAAGAAGAAGACAAAGAGAAAGACCATGAGAAAATTCTTGAGGACATAATAGTTGAAAATTTCCCTAAAATGGGGAAGGAAATAATCACCCAAGTCCAAGAATCCCAGAAAGTCCCAAACAGGACAAACCCAAGGCAAAATACCCCAAGACACACAATAAACAAATATCAAACACAAAGAACAAATATTAAAAGCAGCAATGGAAAAGCAACAAATAACACACAAGGGGATCCCCATAAGGATAACAGCTGATCTTTCAATAGAAACTCTTCAGGCCAGGAGGGAATGGCAGGACATACTTAAAGTGATGAAAGAAAATAACCTACAGCCCAGATTACTGTACCCAGTAAGGATCTCATTCAAATATGAAGGAGAAATCAAAAGCTTTACAGACAAGCAAAAGCTGAGAGAATTCGGCATCACCAAACCAGCTCTCCAAAAATGCTAAAGGACCTTCTCTAGACAGGAGACACAGAATGAGTGTATAAACTCGAATCCAAAGCAATGAAGCAAATGGCAATGGGATCATCAGTCAGTTCAGTTCAGATACTTATCAATAATTACCTTAAATGTAAATGGGTTGAATGCCCCAACCAAAAGACAAAGACTGGCTGAATGGATACAAAAACAAGACCCCCATATATGTTGTCTACAAGAGACCCACCTCAAAACGAGGGACACATACAGACTGAAAGTGAAGGGCTGGAAAAAGATATTCCACGCAAATAGAGACCAAAAGAAAGCAGAAGTAGCAATACTCATATCAGATAAAATAGACTTTAAAACAAAGGCTGTGAAAAGAGACAATGGAGGACACTACATAATGATCAAAGGATCAATCCAAGAAGAAGATATAACAATTATTAATATATATGCACCCAATATAGGAACACCGCAATATGTAAGACAATTGCTAAAAAGGTTGAAAAATGAAATTAACAATAACACAATAATAGTGGGAGACTTTAATACCCCACTCACACCTATGGATAGATCAACTAAACAGAAAATTAACAAGGAAACACAAATATTAAATGATACAATAGACCAATTAGAACTAATTGATATCTATAGGACATTTCACCCCAAAACAATGAATTTAACCTTATTCTCAAGCACACACGGAACCTTCTCCAGGACAGATCACAACCTGGGCCATAAATCTAGCATTGGTAAATTCAAAAAAATTGAAATCATTCCAAGTATCTTTTCTGACCACAATGCAGTAAGACTAGATCTCAACTACAGGAGAAAAACTGTTAAAAATTCCAACATATGGAGGCTGAACAACACCTTTCTGAAAAACCAACAAATCATAGAAGAAATCAAACAAGAAATCAAAATATGCATAGAAACGAATGAAAATGAAAACACAACAACCCAAAACCTGTGGGACACTGTAAAAGCAATGCTAAGGGGAAGGTTCATAGCAATACAGGCATACCTCAAGAAACAAGAAAAAGTCAACTAAATAACCTAACTCTACACCTAAAGCAACTAGAAAAGGAAGAAATTAAGAACCCCAAGGTTAGTAGAAGGAAAATAATCTTAAAAATTAGGGCAGAAATAAATGCAAAAGAAAAAAAAAGAGACCATAGCAAAAATCAACAAAGCCAAAAGCTGGTTCTTTGAGAGGGTAAATAAAATTGACAAACCACTAGCCAGACTCATCAAGAAACAAAGGGAGAAAAACCAAATCAATAAAATTAGAAATGAAAATGGAGAGATCAAAAAAGACACCACAGAAATACAAAGGATCATGAGAGACTACTATCAGAAATTATATGCCAATAAAATGGACAACTTGGAAGAAATGGACAAATTCTTAGAAAAGAACAACTTTCCAAAACTGAACCAGGAAGAAATAGAAAATCTTAAAAGACCCATCACAAGCACGGAAATTGAAACCAATCAGAAATCTTCCAGCAAACAAAAGCCCAGAATCTTACGGCTTCCCAGCTGAATAATACCAAAAATTTAGAGAAGAGCTAACATCTATCCTACTCAAACTCTTCCAGAAAATTGCAGATGAAGGTCAACTTCCAAACTCATTCTATGAGGACAGCATCAGCCTAATACCAAAACCTGACAAAGATGCCACAAAAAAAGAGAACTACAGGCCAATATCACTGATGAACACAGATGCAAAAATCCTTAACAAAATTCTAGCAATCAGAATCCAACAACACATTAAAAAGATCATCATCATGACCAAGTGGGCTTTATCCCAGGGATGCAAGGATTCTTCAACATCCGCAAATAAATCAATGTAATACACTGCATTAACAACATGAAAAATAAAAACCATATGATTATCTCAATAGATGGAGAAAAAATTTTTTTCTTTGACAAAATTCAACATCCATTTATGATAAAAATGCTCCAGAAAGCGGGAATAGAAGGAACATACCTCAACATAATAAAAGCTATATATGACAAACCCCCAAAAATACATTATCCTCAATGGTGAAAAACTGTGTTTCCCCTAAAGTCAGGAACAAGACAAGGGTGCCCACTCTCACCACGATTATTCACCATAGTTTTGGAAGTTTTGGCCACAGCAATCAGAGCAGAAAAAGACATAAAAGGAATCCAAATTGGAAAAGAAGATGTAAAACTCTCACTGTTTGCAGATGACATGATCCTCTACACAGAAAACCCTAAAGACTCTACCAGAAAATTACTAGAGCTAATCAATGAATATAGTAAATTTGCAGGATATAAAATCAACACACAGAAATCCCTTGCATTCCTATACACTAATAATGAGAAAATAGAAACAGAAATTAAGGAAACAATTCCATTCACTGTTGCAACGAAAAGAATAAAATACTTAGGAATATATCTACCTAAAGAAACAAAAGACCTATATATAGAAAACTATAAAACACTGGTGAAAGAAATCAGAGAGGACACTAATAGATGGAAAAATATACCGTATTCATGGATTGGAAGAATAAATATTGTGAAAATGAACATATTACCCAAAGTAATTTATAGGTTCAATGCAATCCCTATCAAGCTACCAACGGTATTTTTCACAGAGCTAGAACAAATAATTTCACAATTTGTATGGAAATACAAAAAACCTCGTATATCCAAAGCAATCTTGAGAAAGAAGAATGGAACTGGAGGAATCAACCTGACGGACTTCAGGCTCTACTACAAAGCCACAGTCATCAAAACAGTATGGTACTGGCAGAAAGACAGAAATATAGATCAATGGAACAAAATAGAAAGCCCAGAGATAAATCCAAGCACCTATGAACACCTTATATTTGACAAAGGAGGCAAGAATATTCAATGGAAAAAAGACAATCTCTTTAACAAGTGGTTCTGAAAAACTGATCAACCACTTGTAAAAGAATGAAACTAGAACACTCCCTAACACCATACACAAAAATAAACTCAAAATGGATTAAAGATCTAAATATAACACCAGAAACTATAAAACTATAAAACTCCTAGAGGAGAACATAGGCAAAACACTCTCCAACATCAACAGCAGGATCCTCCGTTACCCATCTCCCAGAATACTGGAAACAAAAGCAAAAATAAACAAATGGGACCTAATTAAAATTAAAAGCTTCTGCACAGCAAAGGAAACTATAAGCCAGATGAAAAGACAGCCTTCAGAATGGGAGTAAATAGTAGCAAATGAAGCAACTGACAAAGAATTTATCTTAAAAATATACAAGCAACTCCTGCAGCTCAATTCCAGAAAAATAAATGACCCAATCAAAATATGGGCCAAAGAAGTAAACAGACATTTCTCCAAAGAAGACATACAGATGGCTATCAAATACATGAAATGATGCTCAACATCACTCATAATCAGAGAAATGCAAATAAAAACCACAATGAGGTACCATTTCACTCCAGTCAGAATGGCTGCTATCCAAAGTCTACAAGCAATAAATGCTGCAGAGGGTGTGGAGAAAAGGGAACCTTCTTACACTGTTGGTGGGAAGGCAAACTATTACAACCACTATGGAGAACAGTGTGGAGATTCCTTACAAAACTGGAAATAGAACTGCCATACGACCCAGCAATCGCACTCCTGGGCATACACACCGAGGAAACCAGAATTGAAAGAGACACATGTTCTCCAGTGTTCATCACAGCACTGTTTATAATAGCCAGGACATGGAAGCAACCTAGATGTCCACATGAAGACGAATGGACAAGAAAGTTGTGGTACATATACACAATGGAGTATTACTCAGCCATTAAAAAGAATACATTTGAATCGATTCTAATGAGGTGGATGAAAATGGAGCCTATTATACAGAGTGAAGTAAGCCAGAAAGAAAAACACCAAATCAGTATACTAACACATATATGTGGAATTTAGAAAGAAGGTAACGATAACCCTATATGTGAAGTGAAGTGAAGTCAAGTTGCTCAGTTGTATCCGACTCTTTGCGACCCCATGGACAGTAGCCGACCAGGCTCCTCCCTCCATGGGATTCTCCAGGCAAGAGTACTGGAGTGGGTTGCCATTGCCTTAAGACAGCAAAAGAGACACAGATGTATAGAACTGTCTTTTAGACTCTGTGGGAGAGGGTGAGGGTGGGATGATTTGGGAGAATGGCATGAAAACATGTATATTATCATATGTGAAACGAATCGCCAGTCCAGGTTCGATGCATGATACAGAATGCTCAGGGCTGGTGTACTGGGATGAACCAGAGGGATGGGATATGGAGGGAGGTGGGAGGGGGGTTCAAGATGGCTACACATGTACACCCCGGGGCAGATTCATGTCAATGTATGGCAAAACCAATACAATAATGCAAAGTAATTAGCCTCCAATTAAAATAAATAAATTAAAATAAAAAAGAATACTGGAGTGGGCTGCCATGCCCTCCTCCAGGGAATATTCCGGACACAGGAATTCAAACCTGCATCTCTTATGTCTCCTGAATTGGCAGGCGGGTTCTTTACCACTAGTGCCACCTGGGAAGCCAAAGGAGTGTGCCCATACTACAATTCTATATAGAGAGAACAGTGCTATCATTGTAAAAAGTTCTCTTGGGCAGCACTGGTCTAAATCATGCATTGTCTGTATAATCAGTTTGGCTGCATAAGGTTACAGAGCTTTGAATTTTTACACTGATGCTTCCTGTTCAAAACCAGAAGTTTCAGATATTTCAGAAGCTACATCTGCCACCCAGTTGCAATCCATGCTCTGAAGGAACTGGCTTAACATTATATCAATACAGCTCTTTGCAGGCCATCTGCTTTGAAAAACCGTTGGTAGAGCCCTTTATTTTTACCAACAATCTCCACTTCTCTTGCCCACATATCAAGATTCAACAATGATCTGTTCACATGGATCAAGGTGATACTAATTTGAGGGGAGGGGTGAGGAGGCAGCTCCACTGTAAATTGGGAAATAGCAGTGACTTTTTTTCTTAGTTAGATTCCAGCCTGGGGCTTTCTAAATAAACACTGCAGAAGTAGTAACAGCATGCTGACTATAGCTGTGTGTGTATGCTTGGTCGCTCAGTCGTGTCCAACTCTTTGCGATCCTATGTACTCTAGCTGCCGGGTTCCTCCTGTTTATGGAACTTTCCAGGCAAGAAAACTGGAGCAAGTTGTTATTTCCTCCTCTGGGGATCTTCCCAACCCAGGGATCAAACGTCTCTTGTGTCTCCTGCACTGGCAGGCAGATTCTTTACCACTGAGCCACCTGGGAAGCCCAACTATAGCTAATAATACTGTATTGTGTATTTGAATGTTGCTAAGAGAGTGAATCTTAAAAGTTCTCACCACAAGAAAATAAAACATTAAAAACAAAACCCTACTCATTTCAAAGGCTGGTAATAAAATACTACCAAGTGCTTTTGCAGTCCAGAGACCTTTGCAGGACTTAAAGGAGTAAGTCAAAACCACTTGGAGTCCCTCTGTAGTAAGACACCTTACAAGTAGGAGTAAAAAAAATAAAAGTAGGAGTATTCAGGTTTAAGAAGCTGAGGAAGAAACCTTCAGACAGAGCTGTTGGAAAGCGGTGGCATTTTCTCTCTCACACAATATGGGCAGGAGGAGTACTTTTGGCCCAGCCCTAATCTAGTAAGGATAACTTCAAGGAGACAATCTGCTTGATATATGTCCACTAGAGTCTGGGGGACACCTGGGACTTGGCACCTGGTTTGCGGCTAGAAAACTCTACAGGTGACAGGCAGGTTGTGGCAGTCTGTGGCCACAGAAAAGAGGTTGAATTCGGTGGTGGGGGGGAGGTGATGAAGAGATCAAGGCCCCATCACACAGACACACATTCCACAAGCTAGATGTGGACCCTCTGGATAGAAACAGAGTTGGGTTACTTTGGAGAGGGGGCTTTCTCCTAGCATCAAGGTGACCTCAGCAAAAAGAGACTGGATGTCTATGACGGTGCTGTTTGATGAGGGCAAGAAGGAGATATATCAAATAACTTGCTGGAAAACAGGCACCACCTATATTGAGGGAACTGCAATCAAGGGCCCTAGCTGGGGCATCTCCAAAGAAACCATAAACATACCAGTTTGTGTGTACTCAGTCGTGTCCAACTCTTTGTGACCCTATGGACTGAAGTCCACCAGTATCCTCTGCCCATGGGGATTCTCCAGGCAAGAATACTGGAGTGGGCTGCCATCGGGGTGCCATTTCCTCCTCCAGGGGATCTTCCTGACCCAGGGATTGAACCTGTGTCTCTTATGTTTCCTGCATTGGCAGGTGGGTTCTTTATCACTAGTGCCACTTGGGAAGCCCAAAACATACCAGGGACAGAAAGAAATAGGTCTCTAGAATCTGCCACATGCAGAGGGTGTCAATATCAGATTATATCTTTATCAGTTAGGGCAAACTATTTTTGTCTTAACTCCCTCCTTCTTCACTTGCTTCACCCAAGGAGTCAGAGATGGCCTAGTTGGTGATTCGGTCAGTGGCAGGGGGATGGGGGGGAGAGTGGAGTAAAGAAAGAAAAAGCTGAGCATGCTTCCTTTGGTACTAAAAGCTTCTAGCCTGAAGCACTGAAAGAGGCATTAGCTGGGGGGAGAGATTTCCCTTTTAATGAAGTTCATGGTTTTCACTTCTACACGTGATTACTTTTATAAAACTAAGATGAGACTACCACAGACCCTCAGAAATTAAAAGCATAATAAGGAAATAATTATGAACAATTTTATGCAAATAAACTTGCCAACTTAGGTGAAATGGACAAACTCCTTGAAAGGACACAAGTTACCAAAGTTTGTTCATGAAGAAATAATCTGAATAATCCAGTATCTATTAAAGAAATTGACACTGTAGTTTAATGCCTTCTTATAAAGAAAACTCCAGGCACAGATGACTTCACTGGGGAATTCTATCAAACATTTAAGAAAGAAATTACACCAATTTCATACAAATTCTCCCAAAGAACTAAAGAGGGAAGGGAATACTTCCCAGATCGTTCTATGACTTCACTGTCTTGATTCTGGTGATAGATTCTTGTGTGTTTACATGTTAAAACTTATCAAATTATACACTCTAAATTCATGCAGTTTCTTGTATATTTCTTATATATTGTGGTATAATACAGAGAGGCTGAAACAGCTAAATCAGTTCTTAGAGGCAGTCATAGGATTCACAATACTTAGACAAGGAAGCTATCAAATGAATTATCTAAGCTTCTACCTTATGAAACTAGGAAAAGAGAAAATTAAATTCAAAATAGCAAGAAGATAGAAATAATAAAGATAAAAGCAAGAATGAATGAAATTAAGGTTTCCATTTCTAAGCACAATGGAGTATGTCTACTACAGCCCCTCTCCTACTGATTATTACAACTAAGAACTCTGGACAAAATATGTAAAGCAGCTATGCAGGATTCTGACAAGTTAAAAGCAAAAACAAAGCAGGCAGACTCTGAAGGTGAGTCAAAAACTGAAGAAGCAGCCTGTATACCAGGGCATTTCTTTTTAGTCCCCATTCTTTTTCACAAGACTCTGTCCAAATGGTATATAAACCTCCAGAAGTCCTGAGCTCATCCAAGCAAAAGCCTCACACCAAAGCTTAAAGAATTGAACTAAAGTAATATTTCAACCACAGCTCAGTCTGAGACTAACACCTGAGTGACAAATACATGGAGACAACCATGAAGCAGGCCAGCAAAGGTTCTGAAAACTGCACAAAGACTTAAACCATCACTCAAGTCTCAAATTAACCCCTGAATGGTGCATACACAAAGAAAAGCCTTTGAACACCACATTGATTAGAATCAATACCCACAGAGGGCAACACAAAACCAGTGATATGAATCTAACTAGGTTTATTAAATGTAAGATTAAAAGCAACAAAACAATCACCACTATCTAGGATAGAATCCAAAATCATTCAAGATAGCAAACAACTAGCAAAATGTGACCAATTCTCAAGAGAAAAGATAACCAACAGATGTCAGATGCTGAAAATACCAAAGACATTTTAAGTAGCTATGGAAACAGCTCTATGAGGCAGACACACTTGAAGTGAATGGATAAACAGAAGTTCTCAACTTAGATACAGAAACTATTTTAAAAAATGGAAATTTTAGAACTAAAAAAGATAGTATCTAAATCAGAAAGACAAACAAACTAACACCTGAAGTGAATTGAGCAGCAAAATGGAGACGAGAGAGGAAAGAGTCAATGAACTTGGAGTTAAACTGACAGAAATGATCCAACCTGCCAATATGAAGAATAGACACAAAAAGACTGAGAAAAATAAAAGAAAGAAATACAGCATCAGGTATCCATGGGACAGTATCAGAAGGTCCAACATTCACATCATTGGAGTCCTCCAAGGAAATGAGACTAGTGCAGAACAAAAGGTCTGAAGAAATAATGGCCAAAAAAGTCCCAACTTTAGAAAAAGACATAAAATGACAGATTCGAGATGCTCAGCATAGCAGAAACAACATAAACTGACAGAAACACCCAGGAATATTACAGTCAAATATCTGGAAAGCAAAGTTAAAACAAAATATCTTGAATGTAGTCAGTAAAAAAAAAAAAAAGCACACTGTATATGAATCAATTATTCAAATGACTGTGAGGTTCTCATCAGAAACAATGAAGGTCAGATGATACTGGAACTTCTTAAAATTACTAAAGGCAAAAAAATATCAACCCACAACTCTACACTGAAGCAAAGAGATTTTGTCATCAGATTTGTTCTAAGAAAAATGAAACAGGATCTTCTGCAGGGTGGATGGGAAGACCAACAGAAATGATAAAATATCTGGGTAACAATAAAAAAATGGGCCAATGAACCAAACAGACATTTCTCCAAAGAAGACATACAGATGGTTAATAAACACATGAAAAGACGCTCAACATCACTCATTATCAGAGAAATGCAAATCAAAACCACAGTGAGGTACCATCTCACCCCAATCAGAATGGCTGCTATCAAAAAGACTACAAACAATAAATGCTGGAGAGGGTGCAGAGAAAAGGGAACCCTCTTACACTGTTGGTGGGAATGCAAACTAGTACAGCCACTATGGAGAACAGTGTGGAGATCCCTTAAAAAACTGGAAATAGAACTGCCATACGACCCAGCAATTCCACTGATGGGTATACACACTGAGGAAACCAGAATTGAAAGAGACACATGTCCCCCAGTGTTCATCGCAGCACTGTTCACCATAGCTAAGACATGGAAGCAACCTAGATGTCCATCAGCAGTGGAATGGATAAGAAAGCTATGGTACATATACACAATGGAGTATTACTCTGCTATTAAAAAGAATGCATTTGAATCAGTTCTAATGAGGTAGATGAAACTGGAGCCTATTATACACAGTGAAGTAAGTCAGAAAGAAAAACACCAATAGAGTATACTAACGCATATATATGGAATTTAGAAAGATGGTAACGATTACCCTATATGCGAGACAGCAAAAGAGACACAGATGTAAAGAACAGACTTTTGGAGTGTGGGAGAAGGAGAGGGTGGGATGATTTGAGACATTGAAACATGTATATTACCATATGTGAAATAGATCGCCAGTCCAGGTTCGATGCATGAGACAGGGCACTCAAGCCAGTGCACTGGGATGATCCTGAGGGATGGGATACAGAGGGAGGTGGGAGGAGGGTTTAGGATGGGGGACACATATGCACCCATGGCCGATTCATGTGAAAGTATGGAAAAAACCACTACAATATTGTAAAGTAATTAACCTCCAATTAAAATAAATTAATTCCAAAAACATTAACAGTTAAAATTTTTTTTAATGTTTTTGGCATTGTGCTTTCTACCATTTATTAAATAAACATTTTAGAAAAATTAAAAAATTTAAAAAAATTAATTAACAACACCAGAAAAAAAAAAAAAGCATCTGGGTAAATATACAGAATTGGCTTCCCTGGTAGCTCAGCAGTAAAGAATCTACCTGCAATACAGGAGCCTTGCAGAAGACACAGGTTCAATCCCTGCAAGATCCCCTGGAGAAGGAAATGGCAACCCATTCCAGGATTCTTGCCTAGAAAATCCCATGGACAGAGAAGCCTGGTGGGTTACAGTCCATGAAGTTGCAAAAAAGAAATACAGGCTATTTTTCTCCTTTTGAATTCTTTAAGATATGCTTGACAGTTATGGATACAATACATTTGAAACCTATAGCATAACATAAAGCTATAAACTTTCTACATATGACTTGAAGTCTTAAAATATAACTATATATGGTGAAAGGGTTAATGAAGTATGTATCTCTTAATTGCTAGAGCAACCACTAAATTAAAAAAAAAACACAAAGGAGATACTGACAAAAAGCAAATAGGTGTGTTTAAAATGAAATATTTAAATTGCAGTTGCATTCCCTATGCAAGACCTATGCACTCAAAACTACCAAATATTACTGAGATACTGAGATAAATTTTTATAAACCTAAATAAATTGAGAGATATACTATGTTTGTGAATTAGAAGATTCAATAGTCTTAGTATTTCAATGATCCACAGACTTAATGTAATCCCAAACAAAACCCCTGTAGGTTTTCATGCAGAAATTGGCAAGCTGATTTTAAAATTTATATGAAAATATCAAGGACCAAAACATTATGAAAAGAACAAAGTTGGAAGATTCACTGTACCTGATGTGAACATGTAGGCTACAGTAATTAAGATAGTGCCGTACTGGCAGACAGATCAATGCATATGTGCTCAACTGTTTTTGATAAGGGTACCAAGGTAAGTCAATGGAGAAGAGACAGTCTTCTAAAAAATGCTGCTTGAACAATTAAATATGCATATGCCCCCCAAAAAAGGAAAACAATGACCCTTAACTCGTACCAGGTAAAAATATTCATCTCATTATTGGCCATGGGCCTAAATATAAGTGAAAGTGAAAGTCACTCAGTTGTGTCCAACTCTTTGCTACCCCATGGACTATACAGTCCATGGAATTCTCTAGGCCAGAATACTGCAGTGGGGAGCCTTTCCCTTCTCCAGGGGATCTTCAAAACCCAGGGATCGAACCCAGGTCTTCTGCGTTACAGGCGGATTCTTTACCAACTGAGCCACAAGGGAAGCCCAAGAATACTGGAGTGGGTAGCCTATCCCTTTTCCAGCAGATCTTCCTGACCCAGGAATCAAACCGGGGTCTCCTGCATTGCAGGTAGATTCTTTACCAACTGAGCTATCAGGGAAGTCTGATAAATATAAGAGCTAACATTATAAATCCTCTGAAATAAAAATATGAGAAAATCTCTGTTACCTTGTGTTAGAGAATTCTTATACAGGGTATAACAGCATGAACTGTAGAAGAAAAATTTGATAAAGTGGACTTTATCAAAATTAAAAATGTCTTTTTTGGGAAAGACACTGTTAAGATAAAAACAAGCCACAGCATGGGAGTAAAGACTTGGAAAACACATAGTGATAGAGGGCTTGCATCCAGAATATATAAAGAACTCTCACAATTTAATAATAACAAAAATGGCAAAAGATTATAAGAAATAGTTCACCAAAGATATATAGATGACAAACAAAAGAACATAAAAAGATGCTGAATATCAGTTATTGGAAAAATGCAAATTAATAGCACAATGAGCTACTCTTACACAGCGTCTAGAAAGACTAACAATACTAATAATACCAAGTGCTGGCAAGAGAACAAAACACTGGAACTCTTATATGTATTGCTGATAGGCATCCAAAATGGTACAGTTACACTGTAAAACAGTTTGGTAGTGTCTTGTGAAGTTAAACATACACTTAACACAGACCAAGCAATCCCACTCTATTTACCCCAGAAATATGAAAACATATGCCCACAGAAATGCCTAAACATCAGTGTGTTCATACCAGCTTCTTTCATAATAACCAAAAATAAGAAAAAATTCAAAAGTGCATAACTTGGTCTATGGTAAGCAAGTGGAATATCATTTGACTACAGAAAAGAACAGACTGTTGAAACATGTCACAACATGAATGAACCTAAAAAGCATTAAGGTAAATGAAAGAAGCAAGATGCATAAGGCTATATACTATAAGATTCATTTATATAACATTCTAGAAAAAAACAAAACTAGAAGAAACAAGATAGGATGTGAGAGTAGGGTAGAAGTTTAATTGTAAAGAGGAACAAGGGAATGGTTTAGGGGAATGAAAGTGTCCAATAGCTTGACTGTGGTGGTATTTAAATGACTATATATTTGTCAATATATACAGAACTGTACACTTAAGAGAGGTGAACTTCACGGTATATAAATTATACCTCAATAACCCAAACCTCATTTTCAAGAAGAGACTGTAGTTACATATATCGTGACAGTACATGGAAAATGCATCTGGAAATTACATTAAAACATTACCACATACAACCCACTATCATATTGTGCTAGTTTTGCATTTCCTTTTATGAAAATACCTGTTAAACATTAAGGATAGAAAAAATACTAAGAAATATTTAATTCTAGTTAATGACATGCCTGTGGGAGTATTTAGTTGTGAAGTGCACTGATGTCCACAACTTACTTTGAAATGCATTCCACAAACAAAAAAAGGGAGCTTGATGGAAGAAGAGAGGAATTAGCACACAGATAGGCATAAAGCAAATACAGCAAAACATTCATTGTAGAATCTAAATGGTATTACATGGATGTTCAAACTATAATTATTTTGCTTGTTTTGTCTGAAAAATTTTATAATAAAATGTTGAAGGGAAAAAGATGCTGATACAGAACAGCAAAGTAAACCCAAAGAAGTAGAAATGGAAATAAATGTAAAAGGAGAAATCAACAAAATGGAAAACACAATAAAGAAAATTAACAAAGGTAAAAGTTCTTTCTGTGAAAAGCTCAACAAATTGAAAATAATAAATATGACAGCAAGGCTACTCTTGATATGTGGATCTTGACAGAAGATGTTTATTATCTCAGAACAATCCGAGAATTTATGAGATATGTCAGAGATTTCATCCAGGGCCCAGAGGAGAATATAAGCCCTGAAGTAGCTTGAAGAATGGAGGAATGGGAGAAGAGAACCAAGCTATCCAGTAGTGAGGCTGTGCGCTCTTATTTACTATCCCATCTGACCCATGCTCCTGGGTGACAGCCTTGCTAAGTCTCACAGTCCTTTGAACCTCTGTCAGCAGACATTTAAAGCAATGAATCTGAACTAGATGTGGGTATCAGAACTATCTGGAATATTACAACGCACATAACTAGGCCTCCACAGATGATACACCTCTGGTTGACAACCATTACATTAAACAAATATTCTATATGGCTAACAACAATAATACAAAGAGTGATAACATATATTGAGAACTTCCTTTATTCCAAGGCACTTTTTTTTGGTGCTTGATATTTATCAACTCATTAAATTCTGTCAGTCCTGTAAGTTCTAGCATTTAGCCCCATTCTACAAACAGGCAAAGAGCGGCTAAGTCACGTGTACAAAGTGACAGCTTGTGAGTGAAGAAGCTAGAATCTGAATCTAGGCTGTGAGCTCCAAAGTC
The DNA here is from genome assembly GCF_049115385.1 of Moschus berezovskii. Lineage (NCBI taxonomy): Eukaryota > Metazoa > Chordata > Mammalia > Artiodactyla > Moschidae > Moschus > Moschus berezovskii. The sequence goes on along the minus strand of NC_142488.1, from coordinate 44,491,507 downwards.
CAAGCTCTTCACCACTGGGCTATGGAAAAATAACAAACCTCATTCCTTTGTCCCAGTCCAAAACAATCAAAGCAACACTTACTTAGTGCCTCTACAGCCCCACACCTAGATGAATGAGAATAAGATGTGGACTCTTGCCTCTAGGGGTTTGTGTTCCAGGTAGAAAATTAAGCCACAGGCATTTGGCTATGGTTTAAAGAAAGTTACCAACTGGAATGCAAAAACAGAAGCTTAGCTATGTTGTTGAAAGTTATAAGGATAGCCAACAAAGAAAGAAAAAATAAAAATTTAACGAACATTGGGAAGTGCTGCAGAGCAGAAGATCAAAGTTAATTGAACTAAATCCTTATTTTTCATAGGAGGAAAAGCGAACTGAGAAATGCAGGTGTGAAGGTATTCCCTGGACCTTTGGAGATGCTCATCAGAGGAATCAGAAACCTTGAAAAGAAGCTGCCCTTGGAGGTGTGATTGGGAACGCACTGAGATTACTTCATATCCCAGACTGTTCTGCACACTCAGACTCAACATAGGAAATGTGACTTCAAAGGGTGGAAGCTGCCTTTGAGACTATGCTTCCTCCTTCCACAATTAATATTGAAATAAGAATGAGACTCAATTCCTAGAAACACTGGAAGCAGGAAAAAGCAGGCCATCAGCAGACCAGAAACCCTGATGAATCTCTATGGAGCAGCAGATACAGGACTGATTGAAAAAGAGTAAATTGTAGGCCAAAATATCCCTGGGAGAAGGTTCAGGGATGCTCTGAGAGGGTGCACCTGCCAAACAGGAGTGGGCTCTGGGGAAGCCATCTAGAGAGTCACTTGGAATCAGCTGGGCCCGTCTGACTACAGCTGCAGCCATGAAACAAATCTCTGAACAGCTGCTGAAAAGCAGATGCAGATTCAATAAAGCTGAAGTGGATCCCAAATCTGCACTTCTACTCTGAGCCCAGGCTGCTGGTCCATGGAGTGCAGTGAAGGGTAACAGTGCTCTAGACAGACTTCAGGAGGGGCCACTGAGTGGCTACCAACAGCAGGAGAGAAAAAGACGAAGACCAATGTCTCAAGATTTTCTCGGTCACCACAAGGGACCCTGAGCAAAAACAAACAAATAAACAGGAAAGCAGACAGTGCTCACTGAAGCATGCCGCTGTGGAAGTAATATGCTCTCAGGTTTATTTATTTTAATAAATAGAGATAAGACAAAAGAGTTGAGCGGGAGGGAAGTATTGATAAGAGGAGGAAACTGACAACAGGTGGAATCAAGTCAGATTTGGAATGGTCTGAGAGAAATAAGCAAACAGAAACCTGTGTGAAGTTGACACTGTCTAGTCTCAAAGTGAGAGCAGACAAGGACACGGTGGTACCTGGCCTGGTAGAGCTGAAGGTCACTAAGCAAAGCTCTTTTGTCCATCCCAACTCCAATAAATCAATAAACCAGGCAGGATAATTTCCCTGAGGTAAAAGACACTGCATTTCAGACTTTGAGGGCCCACAATACGCCAAATAAAGAGGAAACATCATCCTTCCATCTGCTTGGCTTCTGATGAACATGTGCATACCCAAGAGAGAAGGTTTAACAGCTTTCAGATAGGAGGAGGAAGAGGAAAGAAACAAACCTGGGCACATCTCCCTATACTGGAAATGCTAGAAGGTGGGGACAGGATCGAGAGAACAATAGCAGCCACCTCTGTCTGAACCCCAAGAATAAGGGGCTGCAGAGGGGTGGCAGGTGGGGCATCATGTAGCTATCACAGCAGCTCATTCCATCAGCCCTGAGTTGTGTCCCCAAGCCTGGGGTTTCTGAGACAAGTTCCTGGGCATGCCACTGAGACCAAGATCTCCCTGACCCGTGAAGGTCCCCTTGCCTGGCCCAGCTGGCCTGGTATGGGCTCACCTGGACAGCTCCAAATCAGGCTTTCTCCAGCTTCCATCCTGGCCTCCTCTTCTCCTTGTCCCAACCTGAAGATCCAATGTGGCTGGGCCACAGGGTATCTTGTTGAGGGGAAATGACAGAGGACTTGGTTATGAACATCTGCAGCATTCCAGAACCAAGGCCCATCCTGGCAGGGCGGGGATGGTCTGGCCTTGGTGACTGCCCCATGAGCCCAGCCAGTGGGCCCTCAGTGCAGACCATCCACAGAGAAGGCGAGAGCATGACCATCCTGGGCAGGGTGAGAACGCCATTAGGAATTCCTGACCGGGAGCCTGAGGCCCAACTCATTCAGGGCCCAGACACCCCTGAGCTGCAACAGCCCAGAGAGGGAGACACGAGGGGGTGTGTTCCAGTCACCCTGTGGAGGGTTCCTCACCAACAGAGACCAGGTGGCTGTAGTTCTCCAGCATGACATCCCTGTGGAGGTTCTTCTGAGCAGTGTCCAGCTGCTGCCACTCCTCCTGGGTGAAGTCCACAAACACCTCCCTGAAGGTCAATGTTTCCTGCAACAACACACTTCTCCTTAGCCCACTGTCACAACAAGGGTGGGGGGCAGAGTTGGGGGGCAGGGCACTGGCATCCCTCTACCCAGAGGGTAGAGGCCAGAGATGTTGCTAAATATCCTCCAATGCACATGGCACCCCTCCACAACATAGCATTACCTGACCCAAAGGTCAAGAGTGCTGAGGTGAGAAAAGTTAAGGTTGATCAAACACAGTGAAATGGAATGGCCACAGAAAGGACTAGAATGTGCTGTAATATGTGAAAAGGAAGAAAATAAAAGAAAGGGGGATTCTTCCATCGATACAAATAAATATGCACACATGATTTCTGGCAGCATGCATGAAATATGAAGGAGATACGGAAACAGGGTAAGAAGGAAAATTATTTGTCACCTTTTGTTGAACAAAGTGTTTGTTTGAATGTTTTACCATAGGTACAGAGTACTTTTTTAAAAAATGCTCAATTCAATTTACTAATGCTCTATTCAGAACACATTTTTAGAATTTCCACATCCATATTCTTAAATAAAAGTGGTATTTCAATTTTTACTTTTCTGTAGCATCTTCCTCGAATTTAGGTGACATCATAGCATGAACTGGATTCTTCCTAACCTTTCAACAACAGCCTGGAAGAGTTGAACACAGAAATTATCTGGTATTTAAAATTTTGTGAATGTACCAGGATTTGGGAAAGCAAATTTAAAGTGTGAATATCTTTGGTTCAAAAATTCTTCCAGGTGTACTCTCCATAAATACCTGTACTAACGGGCCAACATATACATAGAAAGTGGTTCATGAGGCACTGTTTACAATAGAAAAATAAAAAACCCAAATATTTGTGAAGAGAGAAATAATTAAATGAGACATCCTTACCACGAAAGAGGAATTGAAACAGTTTCTATGTACTGATGGGGAACAACACATAATATAATCAAGTGGGAAAAGCAAGATGGGTATAGGGGTGTGATGGCATTTGAGAAAAAACACACATTACATGTACCTCCGCTGCTGCTGCTAAGTCACTTCAGTCGTGTCCGACTCTGTGCGACCCCATAAACGGCAGCCCACCAGGCTTCTCCGTTCCTGGGATTCTCTAGGCAAGAACACTGGAGTGGGTTGCCATTTCCTTCTCCAATGCATGAAAGTGAAAAGTGACAGTGAAGTCGCTCAGTCCTGTTGGACTCTTCGAGACCCCATGGACTGTAGCCTAGCAGGCTCCTCCGTCCATGGGATTTTCGAGGCACAAGTACTGGAGTGGGTTACCATTTCCCTCTCCAACATGTACCTCTATTTTTAGTTAATTAAACTGAAGTAAATACCCCACGTCCAACAGGCAGTGGCTGCGCGGGCGCAGGAGGGCCGAGAGGAGCTACTTAGCATTCAAGGTCAGGAGGGGCAGCCTTGAGGAGATACCCCTCGTCCAAGGTAAGGTACAGCAGCTGCACTTTGCTGGAGCGGCTGTGAAGAGATTTTCCACGACCAAGGTAAGAGAAACCCAAATAAGACGGTAGGTATTGCTAGGGGGCATCAGAGGGCAGACACACTGAAATCATAATCACAGGAAACTAGTCGATCTGATCACATGGACCACAGCCGAATGTGGTCCACTGGAGAAGGGAATGGCAAACCACTTCAGTATATTTGCCTTGAGAACCCCATGAACAGTATCAAAGGGCAAAATGATAGGATACTGAATGAGGAATTCCCCAGGTCGGTAGGTGCCGAGTATGCTACTGGAGCTCAGTGGAGAAATAACTCTAGAAGGAATAAAGGTATGGAGCAAAAGCAAAACCAATACCCAGCTGTGGATGTGACCAGTGATAGAAGTAAGGTCCAGTGCTGTAAAGAGCAATATTGCATAGGAACCTGGAATATTAGGTCCATGAATCAAGGTAAATTGGAAGTGGTCAAACAGGAGATGGCAAGAGTGAACATAGACATTCTAGGAATCAGTGAATTAAAATGGACTGGAATGGGTGAATTTAACTCGGATGACCATTATATCTACTACTGTGGGCAGGAAACCCTTAGAAGAAATGGAGTAGCCATCATGGTCAACAAAAGAGTCCGAAATGCAGTACTTGGATGCAGTCTTAAAAATGACAGAATGATTTCTGTTCGTTTCCAAGGCAAACCATTCAATATTACAGTAATCCAGGCCTATGCCCCAACCAGTAATGCTGAAGAAGCAGAAGTTAATCGGTTCTATGAAGACCTACAAGACCTTTTAGAGCTAACACCCAAAAAAATTATCCTTTTCATTATAGGGGCCTGGAATGCAAAAGTAGGAAGTCAAGAAACACCTGGAGTAACTGGCAAATTTGGCCTTGGAGCACGGAATGAAGCAGGGAAAAGGCTAATAGAGTTTTGTCAAGAGAATGCACTGGTCATAGCAAACACCCTCTTCCAACAACACAAGAGAAGACTCTACACATGGACATCACCAGATGGTCAACACCGAAATCAGATTGATTATATTCTTTGCAACCAAAGATGGAGAAGCTCTATACAGTTAGCGAAAACAAGACCAGGAGCTGACTGTGGCTCAGATCATGAACTCCTTATTGCCAAATTCAGGCTTAAATTGAAGAAAGTAGGGAAAACCACTAGACCATTCAGATATGACCTCAATCAAATCCCTTATGATTATACAGTGGAAGTGAGAAATAGATTTAAGGGACTAGATCTGATTGATAGAGTGCCTGATGAACTCTGGACGGAGGTTCGTGACATTGTACAGGAGACAGGGACCAAGACCATCCCCATGGAAAAGAAATGCAAAAGAGCGAAATGGCTGTCTGAGGAGGCCTTACAAATAGCTGTGAAAAGAAGAGAGGCAAAAAGCAAAGGAGAAAAGGAAAGATATTAGCATCTGAATGCAGAGTTCCAAAGAATAGCAAGGAGAGATAAGAAAGACTTCCTCAGTGATCAATGCAAAGAAATAGAGAAAAACAACAGAATAGGAAAAACAAGAGACCTCTTCAAGAAAATTAGACATTCCAAGGGAACATTTCATGCAAAGATGGGCTCGATAAAGGACAGAAATGGTATGGACCTAACAGAAGCAGAAGATATTAAGAAGAGGTGGCAGGAATACACAGAAGAACTGTACAAAAAAGATTTTCACGACCAAGATAGTCACGATAACATGATCACTGACCTAGAGCCAGAGATCTTGGAATGTGAAGTCAAGTGGGCCTTAGAAAGCATCACTACTAACAAAGCTAGTGGAGGTGATGGAATTCCAGTTGAGCTATTTCAAATCTTGAAACATGATGCTGTGAAAGTGCTGCACTCAATATGCCAGCACATTTGGAAAGCTCAGCAGTGGCCACAGGACTGGAAGAGGTCAGTCTTCATTCCAATCCCAAAGAAAGGCAATGCCAAAGAATGCTCAAACTACCGCACAATTGCACTCATCTCACATGCTAGTAAAGTCATGCTCAAAATTCTCCAAGCCAGGCTTCAGCAGTATGTAAACCGTGAACTCCCAGATGTTCAAGCAGGTTTTAGAAAAGGCAGAGGCACCAGAGATCAAATTGCCAACATCCGCTGGATCATGGAGAAAGCAAGAGAGTTCCAGAAAAACATCTATTTCTGCTTCATTGACTATGCCAAAGCCTTTGACTGTGTGGATCACAATAAACTGTGGAACATTCTGAAAGAGATGGGCATACCAGACCACCTGACCTGCCTCTTGAGAAACCTGTATGCAGGTCAGGAAGCAACAGTTAGAACTGGACATGGAACAACAGACTGGTTCCAAATAGGAAAAGGTATACGTCAAGGTTGTATATTGTCACCTTGCTTATTTAACTTATATGCAGAGTACATCATGAGGAACGCTGGGCTGGAAGAAGCACAAGCTGGAGTCAAGATTGCTGGGAGAAATATCAATAACCTCAGATATGCAGATGACACTACCCTTATGGCAGAAAGTGCAGAGGAACTCAAAAGCCTCTTGATGAAAGTGAAAGAGGAGAGTGAAAAGGTTGGCTTGAAGCTCAACATTCAGAAAACAAAGATCATGGCATCTGGTCCCATCACTTCATGGGAAATAGATGGAAAAACAGTGGAAACAGTGTCAGACTTTATTTTTTTGGGCTCCAAAATCACTGCAGATGCTGATTGCAGCCATGAAATTAAAAGACGCTTGCTCCTTGGAAGGAAAGTTATGACCAACCTTGATAGTATATTAAAAAGCAGAGACATTACTTTGCCAACCAAGGTCCGTCTAGTCCAGGCAATGGTTTTTCCCGTGGTCATGTATGGATGTGAGAGTTGGGACTGTGAAGAAGGCTGATCGCCGAAGAATCGATGCTTTTGAACTGTGGTGTTGGAGAAGACTCTTGAGAGTCCCTTATACTGCACAGAGATCCAACCAGTCCATTCTAAAGGAGATCAATCCTGGATGTTCATTGGAGGGACTGATGCTGAAGCTGAAACTGCAATACTTTGGCCACCTCATGCGATGGGTTGACTCACTGGAAAAGACTCTGATGCTGGGAAAGGTTGGGGGCGGGAGGAGAAGGGGACGACAGAGAATGAGATGGCTGGATGGCATCACCGACTCTGTGGACATGGGTTTGAGTGTACTCTGGGAGTTGGTAATGGACAGGGAGGCCTGGTGTGCTGTGATTCATGGGGTCGCGGAGAGTCGGACACGACTGAGCGACTGAACTGAACTGAAATGCATCTACAGCACCTTATCACCAAACTGCTAACAGTGGGCATCTCTGAGGAAGAATGTGGTACTGGGGGAAGAAGAAATGGGGATCTTTTGGATACTGTTTATTTTATGCATATTAGAACATGAGACGTGGATTTACTTTCACAATTTTAAACATAATGAAAAGGCAAAAAGTGAATGGAAAGTGAATAGAAAAAGCAAGATAAGTCTATGCATTTAAACAATTTTCTTTGAGAAGGCAAAAATATGAAGCACAGTTCCAAAAGTAAGAAGTAGACAAAAATGTATTTTCCTTTCTATCACGTTCCTTTTATTTTTTCCTTTTTGGTGAAAAGAGGAAGGATTGGAGAAACCTGAGGTGGATGACAGGTTGAGAAGAAAACAGCCACAGCTGAGGGAACTAACATATTTTTTTCAAGGTTGCAATATAATTTCCTAATTGCTGCCTCAAATTAACTGGAAACAAAGTAGGGGTAAATTAGGAACTCACCTGGGACATGGCCATCCGGTTCTCTCCAGACCAAGGATGGAGATCTAGGAAGGCAGAATCAGGAGGATCAAGGTCAGTGCACACATTCCTGAGACCACCATCACCAGTCTAATAACAATCACCACAGCCCCACAGTGAGGATGATCAGGACACAAGGCCTGGTAGCTCCAGGCTGTTCCCTTGGCTAAGATCCTAAGGGTTTTGCACAGTCCCATGGGCATTGATTTTCTCTCCCTGGACAGATGTATGACTTGTGTTTAAAGACTTCTATTCAGAAGCCATTAACATCCTGATATTTCCTTTCTCTCAAGAATTCTATGCCTGGAAATTTATCACAATTTGCAAAGATGTTAACTGTAGGTGTCTCCACCATTCAACAATCTGGAAGCAACTAAACCTCCAGTAAAGGGGACTCAAGTTTAAAAAAAATAAGACACACAAAATGGAAAATACCACATGGGCTTTAAAAATGCAATGGAATCCTGTTCTCATGTCTTAACATATTTAAAAGCAGGTTACCAGAAAGCAGGTGGGCGGGATCTCCTTTGTTAAGCTACATGCATGTACTGAAAAAGAATAGCTATTAAAACTTTGACCCTGCTTACCTTTGAGGGTTGATTTCACCTTTCCTTTTTTTGTTTACTTGCATTTTATCACTTTTGACAATATTAATTACTAGTAAAATAAAAAGGAGAAATCATTACAAACCACCTAATTATCACACTGAGCCCTTGAGGTGACACACCCTGAGCAGTCTGGAGACAGGGACAACTTGCTGTGGTTTGGAGGAAGGAGACTAACCAGGATTGAGTGCAGGGCGGAAGGGAAAGGGGTGGAGGGCGGAAGGTAGGGGGATGGAAGGAGGTTAAGGGCCTGGAATTGGTCAAGTCCACATGGAACTGTAAACCACTGACCTTGCTCCCCACAACCCCGGTCCTTCCAGCCCATCACCTCCCTGTTCCTTCCCTAATACTTCCTTATTTCTCATCATGGCCATTTGATTGCCAAGTTCTTCCTTATGTGGCAGTTTTCAAAACAAATTTTCAGCAAGAAGCTCTTGTTAACCACTGCCACTCTAGCAATCCCTGCCTTAGTATCAAGACAACAGTGTTCAGCAAGATGGAGCTTAGTGAGTCATGCTTCCAGACCCAGTTACTAGCATGAAAATGGGGTAGCATAGCTAGGTGATGGCTACCTAGAGACTACTCTGAGATTTCACAGACATGCAGAAACCAAAAACATCTCTCTAGTCATTTAGTCAGGGTAGAGGAGATTCAACATTTCTGCTACAGGCAAGTGGGTTGTTCATACTGTGGGGCTGACTGAAATAGCCCATGGCACAAGAGGGGAGCACAAATGTTTGTGCACAAATGTATTAAGAGTGGAGAAAGTCCTGGAAGGTAGGGAGTCAATCTTTCCAGCCTGATCATGTCCTTGCTAGCACTACCACAGGGCAGCATCCCTCCATCCATCCATAACTTTCATCTCTCTCCCGCAATAGGGGTTCAACTGACCACCATGACACAGCTTTTGATGGTGGCTAGAAGTCTTGCTCTCTCTCAGCTGAAGGAAGGGACAGAGGGCACTGCAGGTTCTGTTGTTTTAGAACCTGCTATCTTGTGAGCCACTTCCCTCTAACCAGAGCATTTGAGTCTGTCCTGTGGGTCTCCCCACTCTGCCCTGAGATCTGGGCTGGTGCTTCTCTTCCAACTCCCCTCAGAGAAGCTGTATTTTTGGGTTTTAAGGTTTTGTTTTTGTTTTTTTTTTTTTGGTCTGGCTGCTCGGCTTGTGGGATCTTAGTTTCCTTACCAAGGATCGAACCCTGGACCCTCAGCAGTGAAAGCATGGAGTCCTAACCACTGGACCGCCAGGGAATTCCCAAATGAGCTGTCTTATTACTAAGGAGGCAGGATCCAAGGATTCAAAGCCAAAGATACCTTTGCTAGGACCTTCCCTTCTGGACCATGTCTCTACCTCTGACCAGGCAAACTCACCTCCTTCTGAGGTCTCAGACTAGGTCTTCTGTAGACTAACTAAGGAAGCCCATGGTAGATCAGCTGGCGTCTGGTGAGCTGTTGGCTGTTATGAACCCCGACCCTGTAAAGGGAATGACCACACAGGAGATGCAGATAGCAACGTCTACGATGGAGTGAAGTTGAGGAAAATCCAAATGTCTCCCTTGACACTCGAAGGCACAGTGCCTCCCTCTAGTTTAAGAACTGACATTTAGTAAGCTCAGTTACCAACACCATTAGATAAAGAGCTAAGCACTGCCTTACTTCCTAAGAGTCTGGACTCTGAAACGAAACTGACCACCTGCTCTGCTGCTTTTCTTCAGTTAATAACAGAGGTGAGTGCTTACTATGCCTGTTCTACATAAACAGAGTTCCCCCATCTTGAGGAGCCATATTCTTAGCCGGGGAGAGACAGTAAACAATAAAGTTGATAAATTCAGGGTATGTTAGTTAGAAACGCATAAATAGTATGCTGAGAAAAAGAACAAGGATCCCCCTAGTTTACTGTGTGACTTTGGTCAAGTGTCCGAACATTTCTGTTCTTGCTTTCTCTCTGTAAAATGAAGAGACTCGTAGTACCTACTCATGGGGCTATTGTGATGACTAACGTGAAACAATGGTGTCCGGTATTCACTAGGCACTAAGTAAATAGCTGGGCTTCCCTCATAGCTTAGTCGGTGAAGAATCTGCCTGCAATGCATAAGACCCAGATTCGATTCCTGGGTCGGGAAGATACCCCTGGATGAGGAAATGGCAATCCACTCCAGTATTCTTGCCTGAAAACTCCCATAGACAGAGGCGGGCTACAGTCCATGGGGTCACAAGAGTCGGACAGGACTTAGAGACTAAACCACCACCAAGTAAATAGTTGCTAAAGGAATCAATTAATGAACCATTCACTCGTTAACTCCGTAGTCCCCTCCCCACGGCCCTGTCACTCAACACCCCAGGGGCGCGAGCTCATTACCCACGGCCCACTGCCCCTCCGACCTCCCCATCCAGCCCGCCCCCAACTTCGCCTCCCCTTACTAAACTACCAGGAACCCGAGGTGTGAGGGCATAAAACAGCCAACGCCAATTCGCACCGCCCTCGGGATGAGCAGAACACTTCCGCTCCCCGTTGCCCTGGGAGCCCAAGTGCTGCGCATGCGCAGGAGGGAAGTGAGGGGGCTGGGCGGATGGCAAGACAGCCAATGGGCAACATGGCGCCTTTCAGGGACGCTGGTTCTGACGTGGCTCCCTCTGAGGTTAGATGGAGCGACAAGGGAGTGCGACCATTTTACGCGACAAGTCGTACGAAAGGCGGGGGCGGGGGGAGGGGCGCGTCTCGGGCGGCGGGAGGCAAGCGGGCTCCGCGCAGACTGTTGTAGCGGAGCCAGGTCCGCTGCCTCCGAGGGCCGCTCTCCCCGTCCTCTTGCGCCGGGCCTCCTTGTGGTTGTGCTCCCTGGGGAGTTCTCATCCCTCCATCCAGCAAAGCCACGCTCTCCTCTTTCTTGAGATCATCAGAATAAGAAACCTCAGCGATAACTACAACCTACACGGGTGCGGCCATCTTGGAGGCGGGGCCGGCCCGTTGGAGCCGGGGTCTGGTGTCAGGTCAGGGATCAGAGAGCAGAGGTCAGGCACAGTTCGGAAAACCGCCTGGAGCAGCGGTGGGAGCCAGGTTGCTGGGCTGGCAGCATGCACGAATGAAGAAACCGTGATGCCTGATTCTCCTGAAATAAATCGAGAAGTTCTGGTTTCTTGGAGCCTGGGGATCTTTGGAGAACCTGGGCTTTGCCCATTTTGAAAATGCAGCATAAAGTAGGGGAGAACTGTTTCTCTGATGATGCCAGCCTGTGGCAACGTGGTCTGCTAAAAAGGCCTGCAGTGCTTTTCAGGAAAGTTTTCTGTTTCTTGTTAGGGTCTTGGGGAGAGGCTAAGTTTGTGCCGTGTGCCTGTGGCACTTCCCTGGTTGCAAGCTGAACTTGGTCTGAATAGGGCAGAATCTGGGCTCAGGATGCCCACCGCTGTGCTACAGCCAATATCTGCCAGGCACTGTTGAGAGATTCAAGTGAGGAAAGCAGTCATGGCATCCAACATACATTTATTTATTCTTCCATGTGAACACATTGCTTTCTCCCTCTCTTTCCCTTTCCCCTATGAGTTAATTGATACTCCCATGGTAGTTGGATGAATCATAGCCCAAACTTACAACCTGGAGGTCTGGGAAGTGACTCTGTCCCAGTCTTGTGTAGAAGTCCTAGGAGAAGAGTCTGTTTACTGTCAGTCATGTGAGTGGGGACCCCCCCACCCCGTGAATTCTTTGTGCATTTATAAATGATGGCCAGATTTGGGGATCCTAACCTATTTCCAGAAGAAGTGACGTGATAACCTTTTCTGACAACGCTGTCAAGAGGCAGGAGAAATTTAATAGAGTAAGTGTGAACTATGGTGTTGGAGAAGACTCTTGAGAGTCCCTTGTACTGCAAGGAGATCCAACCAGTCCATTCTAAGGGAGATCGATCCTGGGTGTTCATTGGAAGGACTGATGCTAAAGCTGAAACTCCAATACTTTGGCCACCTCATGCGACGAGTTGACTCACTGGAAAAGACTCTGATGCTGGAAAAGGTTGGGGGCGGGAGGAGAAGGGGACGACCGAGAATGAGATGGCTGGATGGCATCACTGACTCTGTGGACATGAGTTTGAGTGAACTCCGGGAGTTGGTGATGGACACGGAGGCCTGGCGTGCTGTGATTCATGGGGTCGTGGAGAGTCGGACACGACTGAGCGACTGAACTGAAGTGTGATAGTGTGCTGAGGACAGTAGTGAAACCCCTAGTAGCAGAAAGACCTGGTTTTTTGTCCTGGTCAGACTCTCCTCTGTATCCTGACTTGGCAGGAATGAGTGCTCACACAGAAAGAAGTGGCTGGTGAAGGACGTGTGGTTGTTGTTCACTCAGTGCTAGCTTTTTCTAGTGTGACTTGGGCATCCAGGATCCAGGAAACATGCCAAGGTGTTCTTCTAGCCCACACTCTGCCCAGCTGTTGGGATCTTTCTGTGCATAGAAGAGAAGGTTTGGCTTTACCACTTACTGGCCCTTTGAGCCTCTTTTCCATCATAGCTAAAGACCACCCATCAAAATAGTCCTCATGATTGAAGGAACATCTCTAGAACTCCAAGCCCAAGACTTTGCCCACAGCAGGCACCTGGCAATTGGTGGCAGGTCCTCTCCCCAACACTAGGGAGCATGCTAGTCCCCATTACTCCTCCTTCCTGCACTTTGCCACCACCCTTGCCCAGGATCACCACTCATATCCAACTGAAAACATTTCTAAATGACAATTGAGTCTCTAATTATTAATAAGTTAAAATTCATTGTAAATGGTAACTCCAGAAGGCCCCAGTTACTCAAACCTTTATATTCCAAAGAAAAGCCTGTTTGATGAAGACTGGTCCTTGTCCACTCCTGGGAAGCCACCCCAAAGACCCTGGCGTGTTCTGCCTAGTCGTGTATTTCTGTATTCCAGCCCTGTTTCATCTAACCAGGTAGCTCATGCTAACAGTGTGATCTATTGTGAGCATCTGTTTTGTATGTCAGAGGCCCTGGGCCATGCTGTGTTCATTTGACATCTGGGGGCTGTAGACTGAGTAGCAGAAGTGCTCACATGGAAGCTGCATGCCTGACCTCCAGTACAATCTCTGGACCCCAGTCTTGGTTGAACTTCCCTGACTGGTGACACTGAATGCGTTGTCACAGATCGTTTCTGGGAGAATTAAGTGTTGTCCATGTGTCTCCTTTGGGAGAGAACAACTGGATCTCACAACTGGTTTCCTTTGGACTTCACCCCTGTGCCTTTCCCTTTGCTGATTTTACTTTCACTGTCATAAATCAACTCTGTATATAACAGCTCAGTAGGACTCCCAGACTCTGAGAAATCATAACAGTGTTTCCAAGTCCTGAGTCATCCTAGGGAATCGTCAAGCCATGGGGACCCTGCACACATTGTTGCTGTAGATTCCCAGGTTGGTTGTTAGAACCATCCCAGTGGGTGGGGCTCTTGAACCCAGTATGACTGTGCCCTCAGCAGTACATCTGCTTGGTGTTTGGGAGGAGACGGCCAACCTAAGGAGCAGCACTCAGAGAGCAAGGCTGGGATTTTCCCACCTCTGAGGAGCAGAGGTCCTGAGGATGTGCATTGGGCAGCAGCTATTGTTGTTCAGTTGCTCAGTTGTGTCCGACTCTTTGAGATCCCATGGACTGTAGCACACCAGGCTTCCCTGTCCTTTACCATTTACTGTAGCTTGTTAAAACTCATGTCCATTGAGTCGGTGATGCCATCCAAACATATCGTCCTCTGTCGTCCCCTTCTCCTCCTGCGTTCTATCTTTCCCAGCATCAGGGTCTTTTCCAATGAGTCAGTTCTTCACATCAAGTGGCCAAAGTATTGGAGTTTTAGCTTCATCATCAGTCCTTCCAATGAATATTCAGGACTGATCTCCTTTAGGATGGACTGGTTGGATCTCCTTGCAGTCCAAGGGACTCTCAAGAGTCTTCTCCAACATCACAGTTCAAAAGCATCAGTTCTTCAGGGCTCAGCTTTCTTTATCGTCCAACTCTCACATCCATACATAACTACTGGAAAAATCATAGCTTTGGCTATACGGACCTTTGTCAGCAAAGTAATGTCTCTGCTTTTTAATACACTATCTAGGTTTGCCTAGTGGCAGCTGAGGGAGCTTGTTTTCTTGCTGAGCTCTAGGGTTCTGCTGAAGGTTCCTGGTACCTTCCTCTTCCTGGAAGTCTTCCCTGCAATGACTGTGGGTGACAGGTCTGTTGATCAATGCCTTGATGACATTCTGTTCTTTGAACTTCATGAGTTTCTGTAGGAAAAGAGAAGGCCAGTTCAAGTGTTCATCTCCTGGGTGGACTGCATAGCTCTCTGAGCCACTACTCCTGCAGATTTTCCGCAGGCTGGAAAGTGTGTGGAGTGAGTGGAGCTGGAATAGACAAGAATAGACAAGATGGGAATCGACCCCAGGGGACTGGTTGATGGCTCCAAAATGGTAGCATGAAGCCAATCTCACGGATGTCTGATGGTCTAGAGGTTAGAACCTCAGTCTTTGGTGATTGTGTCCTTCAGTTGAGAAGGGTGTACACCATGCAAACCCCATAGCAGATAAGGTCTCTTTGTGTTCTTAAAAGATGCTGTGAAAAGCCAATATGTAATAATATGTGCTGTGGACTTAGGCTGTGCCAGGCACTATCCTATGTTATTTATATTCACTTCTAACTTAAAATTATTATTAGAATCCCTCGTTATGATACTGTACTTTCCAGATAAGGAAACAGAAGGATGTGCATGTCAAGTGACTTACCGAAAGCTTCACAGCTAGTAAATGAAACAAAGAATTAAGATTAGGCAGTTTGGCTCCAGAATATGTACCATTAACCTTTACTCCATTCATTGGTTATGAGAGCAACCTCATTTAAGAATAAGCATGAGAGTGGTTACATATTTTGGTGAATTGTGTAGAGCAAGTAAAGGGCAGAACTCAAAAGTAGAGCCTAGGTCTCCTGACTGCAAATCCCATTCTTTATTTTCAAGCTGACGTTGGTCTTTTCCCCCAGGCCTCTGGATCAGTACATCTGAGACGAAGGCACAGAGGGATCCCCTTGGGATCAAATTGCAGACTCAGTAGTTCTGTGGTGGGCCCTGAGAGTCTGTCTTTCTAATGAGCTCCCAGGTGGTGCTAATGTACTGGTCCTCAGAATATACACCTTGAATCCAAATAAGGTTTCTCAGACCCTCTAGTTTAGCAGCTATGACTTCTGCTTGGAACACACAGAGACACAGATAATCAAGGATGAGGGATAGGATTGGGGTGCTCTCTGAATCTCAGTACTGAGTCTTCTCACTAATTTCCTTCTGGGTTTGAAGACTCTGAAGCCCATGGAGGGAAAGGAAGCTTCAGAGAGTTGTTAATAGGCTGAGACTGGGACCTAATCTTCTTGACTTCCCAGCCAATGTTCCTCCCTACTCCTTCCCTCCCTCTGTTGTACAGGAGCTTCTGAGGGAGGAGAATAGTAAAGGAATGGGTGCTCAATGATGGATTACTTAAGACTTTTTAAGAACCACTGGGGTGATCTCCAATCCAGGCCTCCTTGTCCTCCTCCAGCCGCCCAAAAGGACCCGGCTGTGCTGAGCTCAGGAAAAAGGTCAAAATAGCTCTCTTTGTATGTCTACATACCTGTGCTGGTAACACCATGGAGAAAACAGACCCCCCCCCCAGGCACCTCTCAGATGCCCAGACACTATTTGTAAGCTCAGTTGCCTGTCCACAAACTCCAGGGACTACCAGTAAATATATATATGGAACAACAGTTGGATTAGGCTGAATTAGACCAAAAGATATATATATATATATGATAGCTCAGACACAATTGCTTTCCTAATTACATACAAATCAACCATGGAAAGAAGAATGGAACTGAAGGAATCAACCTGCCTAACTTCAGACTATACTACAAAGCTACAGTCATCAAGACAGTATGGTACTGGCACAAAGAAATATAGATCAATGGAACAAAATAGGAAGCCCAGAGATAAATCCATGTACCTATAGACACCTTATCTTTGAAAAAGCGGGCAAAAATATACAATGGAGAAAAGACAATCTCTTTAACAAGTGATGCTGGGAAAACAGGTCAACTACTTGTAAAAGAATGAAACTAGAACAAGTTCTAACACCATACACAGGGCTGCATTGAGGACCCAGACTGAATGCTGCAAGGGCAATCTGAGAGAGCTAACTGGAGATAGCAAAGCAGACTGTGGGATAGCTACCCCGTGAAAAGGCAAAAAACCCTAACCTAAGACTCCGCCAGACCCGCTCAGAGAACAAAGGACTGAGCAGACCTAGCTGGCTGTAGACGGCCCATCCCCCGCTGAGACAGGCAGGGGAGGGCAGCCAGAGCCAGAAGCGGGCAATTGCGGGCCGAAAAAGGCATCTGATACACTGCAGGCAGGCTTCGTTGCTGGCCAGGACTTCTTGGGTTTCTAGCTGGGCAACATCCACCTGAGAAGGTGCACTGGGTGTATGCCCAGAAAACCAAGCAGCAGGGACCGGGGAGGCAATAATTCACAGTGACTGCACTCGCCAAACACCAGGTAACCTGAGCGGCTCAGACCGGGGAAGGGCACAAAACGCAGGCCCAACCAAGTCTGTGCCTATGTGGAGTACTCGAGTACCTGAACCTGAGCGGATTAGACCTGGAATGTGCATGAAACCCAGCACTGGCCTTGGATGGTTCCCGGCAGAGCAACCTAAGCCTGTACAGTGTAGACTGGGACAGCACACATGCCGTGAGCAGTGGCAAACCCAGTGTGGCCAAGACACTGCAAGCACTCCCCACAGACTCCAGTGATATTTGTCTGCAGCATACCTCCCTCCCCACAGCATGACTGAACAAGTGAGTCTTAAAAAGTGTCCACCACAGCCCCCTAGTGTCAGGGAGGAAATTAGACACTGAAGAGACCAGCAAAAAGAAGCTAAAACAGAGGGAACCACCTTGGAAGTGACAGATGGAGAAGTCTTGAGGATACTGCAAGAATAAGACTGAAAACCAGAGGCAGGAGGCTTAAGTCCAAATGCTGAGAACACCAGAAAACTCCTGACTCCAGGGAACATTAATCGATAGGAGCTCATCAAACATCTCCATACCTACACTGAAACCAAGCACCACCCAAGGTCAACAAGTTCCAGAGCAAGACATACCACGCAAATTCTCCAGCAACACAGGAAAATAGCCCTGAGCTTCAATATACAGGCTGCCCAAAGTCACTCCAAACCCACTGACATCTCATAACTCATTACTGGACACTTCATTGCACTCCAGAGAGAAGAAATCCAGCTCCACCCACCAGAACACCGACAAAGGTTTCCCTAACCAAGGAACCTTGACAAGCCACCCATCCAACCCCACCCACAGCGAGGAAACTCCACAATAAAGAGAACTTCACAAACTACCAGAAGACGGAAAGACCATCCCAAACACAGCAATATAAGCAAGATGAAGAGGCAGAGAAATACCCAGCAAGTAAAGGAACAGGATAAATGCCAAGCTATATACAGATAGCAAAAACAAGACCAGGAGCTGACTGTAGCTCAGATCATGAACTCCTTACTGCAAAATTCAGACTGAAATTGAAGAAAGTAGGGAAAACCACTAGACCAATCAAATATGACCTAAATCAAATCCCTTATGATTATACAGTGAAAGTGAGAAATAGATTTAAGGGAATAGATCTGATAGATAGAGTGCCTGATGACCTCTGGAGACAGGTTCGTGACATTGTACAGGAGACAGGGACCAAGACCATCCCCATGGAAAAGAAATGCAAAAAAGCAAAATGGCTGTCTGAGGAGGCCTTACAAATAGCTGTGAAAAGAAGAGAAGTGAAAAGCAAAGGAGAAAAGGAAAAATATAAGCGTCTGAATGCAGAGTTCCAAAGAATAGCAAGGAGACATAAGAAAGCCTTCCTCAGCGATCAATGCAAAGAAATAGAGGAAAACAACAGAATAGGAAAAACAAGAGATCTCTTCAAGAAAATTAGAGATATCAAGGGAACATTTCATGCAAAGATAGGCTCGATAAAGGACAGAAATGGTATGTACCTAACCCAAGCAGAAGATATTAAGAAGAGGTAGCAAGAATACACAGAAGAACTGTACAAAAAGATCTTCATGACCAAGATAATCACGATGGCGTGATCACTCACCTGGAGCCAGACATCTTGGAATGTGAAGTCAAGTGGGCCTTAGAGAGCATCACTACGAACAAAGCTAGTGGAGGTGATGGAATTCCAATTGAGCTATTTCAAATCTTGAAAGATGATGCTGTGAAAGTGCTGCACTCAATATGCCAGCAAATTTGGAAAACTCAGCAGTGGCCACAGGACTGGAAAACTCAGTCTTCATTCCAATCCCAAAGAAAGGCAATGCCAGAGAATGCTCAAACTACCACACAGTTGCACTCATCTCACACGCTAGTAAAATCATGCTCAAAATTCTCCAAGCCAGGCTTCAGCAATATGTGAATCGTGAACTCCCAGATGTTCAAGCAGGTTTTAGAAAAGGCAGAGGCACCAGAGATCCAATTGCCAACATCCGCTGGATCATGGAGAAAGCAAGAGAGTTCCAGAAAAACATCTATTTCTGCTTCATTGACTATGCCAAAGCCTTTAACTATGTGGATCACAACAAGCTGTGGAAAATTCTGAAAGAGATGGGAATACCAGACCACCTGACCTGCCTCTTGAAAAACCTGTATGCAGGTCAGGAAGCAACAGTTAGAACTGGACATGGAACAACGGACTGGTTCCAAATAGGAAAAGATATACGTCAAGGTTGTATATTGTCACCCTGCTTATTTAACTTATATGCAGAGTACATCATGAGGAACGCTGGGCTGGAAGAAGCACAAGTTGGAATCAAGATTGCTGGGAGAAATATCAATAACCTCAGATATGCAGATAACACCAACCTTATGGCAGAAAGTGAAGAAGAACTCAAAAGCCTCTTGATGAAAGTGAAAGAGGAGAGTGCAAAGTTGGCTTGAAGCTCAACATTCAGAAAACAATGATCATGGCATCTGGTCGCATCACTTCATGGGAAATAGATGGGGAAACAGTGGAAACAGTGTCAGACTTTATTTTTCTGGGCTCCAAAATCACTGTGGATGCTGATTGCAGCCATGAAATTAAAAGACGCTTACTCCTTGGAAGGAAAGTTATGACCAACCTAGATAGCATATTCAAAAGCAGAGACATTACTTTACCAAGCAAGGTCCGTCTAGTCAGGGCTATGGTTTTTCGAGTAGTCATGTATGAATGTGAGAGTTGGACTGTGAAGAAAGCTTGTCGCCGAAGAATGGATGCTTTTGAACTGTGGTGCTGGAGAAGACTCTTGAGAGTCCCTTGGACTGCAAGGAGATCCAACCAGTCCATTCTAGAGTAGATCAATCCTGGGTGTTCATTGGAAGGACTGATGCTGAGACTGAAACTGCAATACTTTGGCCACCTCATGCGATGAGTTGACTCACTGGAGAAGACTCTGATGCTGGGAGGGATTGGGGCGGGAGGAGATGGGGACGACAGAGAATGAGATGGCTGGATGGCATCACCAACTCGATGGACATGAGTTTGAGTGAACTCCAGGAGTTGGTGATGGACAGGAAGGCCTGGCATGCTGTGATTCGTGGGGTCGCAAAGAGTCGGCCATGACTGAGCGACTGAACTGAACTGAACCCAAGCGAAAGAGGAAGAGATAGGGCACTACATGATAAAGAATTCTGAAAAATGATTGTGAAAATGATCCAAAATCTTGAAAACAAATTTGAGTTACAGATAAATAATCTGGAGACAAAGATCGAGAAGATGCAAGAAAGGTTTAATAAGGATCTAGAAGAAATATAAAAGAGTCAATATACAATCAATAATGCAATAGATGAGATCAAAAACACTCTGGAGGGAACCAACAGTAGAATAATGGAGGTAGAGGATAGAATAAGTGAGTTAGAAGATAGAAACCTAGAAATAAATGAAACAGATGAAAAAAGAAAAATGGATTAAAAGAAATGAAGACAATCTCAGAGACCTCTGGGACAATGTTAAACGCCCCAACATTCAAATCATAGGAGTCTCAGAGGAAGAAGACTAAAAGAAAGACCATGAGAAAATTCTTGAGGAGATAATAGTTGAAAATTTCCCTAAAATGGGGAAGGAAATAACCACCCAAATCCAAGAATCCCAGAGAGTCCCAAACAAGATAAATCCAAGGCGAAATGCCCCAAGACACATAATAATCAAATTAACAAGATCAAACACAAAGAACAAATGTTAAAAACAGCAAGAGAAAAGCAACAAATAACACACAGTGGATCCCCATAAGGATAACAGCTGTTCTTTCAATAGAAACTCTTCAGGCCAGGAGGGAATGGCAGGGCATACTTAAAGTGTTGAAATAAAGTAACCTACAACCCAGATTACTGTACCCAGCAAGGATCTCATTCAAATATGAAGGAGAAATCAAAAGCTTTACAGACAAGCTAACACCATACACAAAAGTAAACTAAAAATGGATTAAAGATCTAAATGTAGGACTGCTGCTAAGTCACTTCAGTCGTGTCCGACTCTGTGTGACCCCATAGACAGAAGCCCACCAGGCTCCCCTGTCCCTGGGATTCTCCAGGCAAGAACACTGGAGCGGGTTGCCATTTCCTTCTCCAAAGTGTAAAAGTGGAAAGTGAAAAGTGAAAGTGAAGTCGCTCAGTCGTGTCCGACTCTTAGCAACCCCACTGACTGCAGCCTACCAGGCTCCTCCATCCATGAGATTTTCTAGGCAAGAGTACAGGAGTGGCTTGCCATTGCCTTCTCTGAAATGTAGGACTAGAAACTATAAAATTCTTAGAGGAAAACATAGGCAAAACACTGTCTGACATAAATCACAGCAAGATCTTCCAGGACCCACCTCCCAGAGTAATGGAAATAAAAGCAAAAATAAACACATGGGACCTAATGAAACTTAAAAACCTTTGCACAACGAAGGAGAGTGTAAGCAAGGTGAAAAGACAGCCTTCAGAATGGGAGAAAATAATAGAAAATGAAACATCTGACAAAGAAGTAATCTCCAAAATATACAAGCAGCTCATGCAGCTCATTACCAGAAAAATTAATGACCCAATCAAAAAATGGGCCAAAGAACTAAACAGGCATTTCTCCAAAGAAGACATGCCGATGGCTAAAAAACACATGAAAAGATGTTCAACATCACTCATTATCAGAGAAATGCAAATCTAAACCTCAATGATGTACCACCTCACCCCGGTCAGAATGACCTCTATCAAAAAGTCTACAAACAGTAAATGCTGGAGAGGGCATGGAGAAAAGGGAACCCTCTTATACTGTTGTTGGGAATGCAAACTAGTACAGCCACTATGGAGAACAGTGTGGAGATTCTTTAAAAAACTGGAAATAGAATGGCCATATGAACCAGCAATCCCACTTCTCGGCATGCACACCGAGGAAACCAGAATTGAGAGAGACACATTTACCATACAGCACTGTTTACAGCAGCTGCTTATAATGTTTATTACCATTTCCAATGCTCATCACAGCACTGTTTACAATAGCTATGACATGGAAGCAACCTAGATGTCCACCAGCAGACGAATGGATAAGACAGTTGTACATATACACAATGGAATATTACTCAGGTATTAAAAATGCATTTGAATTAGTTCTGAAGAGGTGGATAAAACTGGAGCCTATTGTACAGAGTGAAGTAAGTCAGAAAGAAAAACACCAATACAGTATATTAACACATATATATGAAATTTAGAAAGATGGTAACGATGATCCTATATGCGAGACAGCAAAAGAGACATAGATATAAAAAACAGACTTTTGGACTCTGTGGCTGATGGTGAGGGTGGGATGATTTGAGAGAATATAATTGAAACATATATATTACCATATGTGAAATAGATCACCAGTCCAAATTTGATGCATGAAACGGCCCTCAAAGCTGGTACACTGGGAAAACCCAGAGGGATAGGATGGGGAGGGGGGGTTTAGGATGGGGGACACATATACACCCATGGCTGACTCTTGTCAATGTATGGCAAAAACCACCACAATATTTTAAAGTAATTAGCCTCCAATTAAACAAATTAATTTTTTAAAGAAAGAATAACAAAACAAAACAAAAAAAAGAATAAACCATGTGTATTCCATAATTACAGATGGCATTCCCCTATATGGGCCAAGGCTGTTGACATTTCTGTCCTCTTCAACATGATTTTCAGGGAACTCTGGTTGTCATCATTCCAGAAGTGAGAAAGAATGGAGGAGTACGGATCAGGAGCCATCACTGCCTTTCAGGATCACTTGGTACAGAAAAGGGTCAGGAAATTTTTTCTGAGACACAGAGGTCAAAAAACTGCAGAAAATCATTGCTGACAGCACAGGAGTCTCATGACTCCAGGGTTACTGGGTGATTAACATGGAAGAGAGTCTAGCAGGTGCTGCAAAACTCACATCTGCTTATGAAAGTGAAAGTCGCTCAGTCGAGTCCAACTCGTTGTGACCCCATGGACTATATAGTCCATGGAATTCTCCAGGCAGGATACTGGAGTGGGGAGCCTTTCCCTTCGCCAGGGGATCTTCCCAATCCAGGGATCGAACCCAGGTCTCCCACATTGCAGGCAGATTCTTTACCAGCTGAGCCACAAGGGAGGTCCAAGAACACTGGAGTGGGTAGCCTGTCCCTTCTCCAGTAGATCTTCCTGACCTGGGAAATGAACAGGGGTCTCCCACATTGCAAGTGGATTCTTAACAACTGAACTATCAGGGAAGCCCACAACTGCTTATAGCAGAAATTAATGCAACACTTTAAATCAACTACAATAAAATGAAAACTAAACTCTTATCTGTTGAAAGATACTTGTCTACTTTTCCAGCTAGAGGGAAAATATAGTTTGTAACTCCCTTCTTTGGAATTGGAATGAAGACTGACATTTTCCAGTCCTGTGGCCACTGCTGAGTTTTCCAAATTTGCTGGCATATTGAGTGAAGCACTTCCACAGCATCATCTTTCAGGATTTGAAAGAGCTTAACTAGAATTCCATCACCTCCACTAGCTTTGTTCGTGGTGATGCTCTCTAAGGCCCACTTGACTTCACATTCCAGATGTCTGATTCCAGGTGAGTGATCACGCCATCGTGATTATCTTGGTCGTGAAGATCTTTTTTGTACAGTTCTTCTGTGTATTCTTGCCACCTCTTCTCAATATCTTCTGCTTCTGTTAGGTCCATACTATTTCTGTCCTTTATCAAACCCATCTTTGCATGAAATGTTCCCTTGGTATCTCTAATCTTCTTGAAGAGATCTCGATTATCCTATCCTGTTGTTTTCCTCTATTTTTTTGCATTGATTGCTGAGGAAGACTTTCTTATCTCTCCTTGCTACTCTTTGGAACTCTGCATTCAGATGCTTATATCTTTCCTTTTCTCCTTTGCCTTTCGCTTCTCTTCTTTTCACAGCTATTTAAAGGCCTCCTCAGACAGCCATTTTGCTTTTTTGCATTTCTTTTCCATGGGGATGGTCTTGGTCCCTGTCTCCTGTACAGTGTCACGAACCTGTCTCCAGAGTTCATCAGGTACTCTATATATCAGATCTATTCCCTTAAATCTATTTCTCACTTCCACTGTATAATCATAAGGGATTTGATTTAGGTCATATCTGAATGGTCTAGTGGTTTTCCCTACTTTCTTCAATTTAAGTCTGAATTTGGCAATAAGGAGTTCATGATCTGAGCCACAGTCAGCTCCTGGTCTTGTTTTTGCTAACTGTATAGAGCTTCTCCATCTTTGGCTGCAAAGAATAAAATCAGTTTGATTTCGGTGTTGACCATCTGGTGATGTCCATGTGTAGAGTCTTCTCTTGTGTTGTTGGAAGAGGGTGTTTGCTATGACCAGTGCGTTCTCTTGGCAAAACTCTATTAGCCTTTGCCCTGCTTCATTCCGTGCTCCAAGGCCAAATTTCCCTGTTACTCCAGGTGTTTCTTGACTTCCCACTTTTGCATTCCAGTCCCCTATAATGAAAAGGACATCTTTTCTGGGTGTTAGTTCTAAAAGGTCTTGTAGCTCTTCATAGAGCCATTCAACTTTGGCTTCTTCAGCATTACTGGTCGGGGTGTAGGCTTGGATTACTGTAAAATTGAGTGGTTTGCCTTGGAAATGAACAGAGATCATTCTGTCGTTTTTGAGATTGCATCCAAGTACTGCATTTCGGACTCTTTTGTTGACCATGATGGCTACTCCATTTCTTCTAAGGGATTCCTGCCCACAGTAGTAGATAAAATGGTCATCTGAGTTAAGTTCACCCATTCCAGTGCATTTTAGTTCACTGGTTCCTAGAATGTCGACGTTCACTCTTGCCATCTCCTGTTTGACCACTTTCAATTTGCCTTGATTCATGGACCTAACATTCCAGGTTCTTATGCAATATTCCTCTTTACAGCATCGGACCTTACTTCAATCACCAGTCACATCCACAACTGGGTATTTGTTTTGCTTTGGCTCCATCCCTTCATTCTTTCTGGAGTTATTTCTGCACTGATCTCCAG
Source organism: Moschus berezovskii (assembly GCF_049115385.1). Taxonomy (NCBI): domain Eukaryota; kingdom Metazoa; phylum Chordata; class Mammalia; order Artiodactyla; family Moschidae; genus Moschus; species Moschus berezovskii. The sequence goes on along the minus strand of NC_142488.1, from coordinate 44,466,703 downwards.
TAGCATACGGGGCACCTACCGACCTGGGGAACTCCTCATTCAGTATCCTGTCACTTTGCCTTTTGATAGTGTTCATGGGGATCTCAAGGCAAGTATAATGAAGTGGTTTGCAATTCCCTTCTCCAGTGGACCACATTCTGTCAGACCTCTCCACCATGACCCGCCCGTCTTGGGTGGCCCCACATGGCATAGCTTAGTTTCATTGAGTTAGACAGGGCTTTGGTCCATGTGATCAAATCGACTAGTTTTCTATGATTATGATTTCAGTGTGTCTGCTCTCTGATGCCCCCTCGCAATACCTACCATCTTATTTGGGTTTCTCTTACCTTGGTCGTGGGATATCTCTTCACAGCTGCTCCAGCAAAGCGCATGCACTGCACCTTAACTTGGAGAAAAGGTATCTCTTCAAGGCCGCCCCTCCTGACCTTGAATGTGGAGTAGCTTCTCTCGGCCCTCCTGCACCGGCACAGCCACCAGCTCATAGACGTGGGGTAGCTCCTCTCGGCCACCGCCCCTGAACTCGGGCGTGGGGTAGCTCCACTCGGGCGCTGCCCCTGACCTCAGGTCACTCCTGAAAAAGATCAGTCTTCATTCCAATCCCAAAAAAGGCAATGACAAAGAATGCTTAATCTACGGCACAACTGCACTTATCTCACACGCTAGCAAAGTCATGCTCAAGATTCTCCAAGCCAGGCTTCAGCAATATGTGAACCGTGAACTCCCAGATGTTCAAGCAGGTTTTAGAAAAGGCAGAGGCACCAGAGATCAAATTGCCAACATCTGCTGGATCATGGAGAAAGCAACAGAGTTCCAGAAAAACATCTGCTTCTGCTTCATTGCCTATGCCAAAACCTTTGACTGTGTGGATCACAATAAAATGTGGAAAATTCTTAAAGAGATGGGAATACCAGACCACTTGACCTGCCTCTTGAGGAACCTGTATGCAGGTCAGGTAGCAACAGTTAGAACTGGACATGGAAAAACAGACTGGTTCCAAATAGGAAAAGGAGTATGTCAAGGCTGTATATTGTCACCCTGTTAATTTAACTTATATGCAGAGTACATCATGAGGAACACTAGGCTGGAAGAAGCACAAGCTGGAATCAAGATTGCTGGGAGAAATATCAATAACCTCAGATATGCAGATGACACCACCCTTATGACAGAAAGTGAAGAGGAACCAAATCGCCTCTTGATGAAAGTGAAAGAGGAGAGTGAAAAGGTTGGCTTGAAGCTCAACTTTCAGAAAACAAAGATCATGGCATCTGGTCCCATCACTTCATGGGAAATAGATGGGGAAACAGTGGAAACAGTGTCAGACTTTATTTTTGGGGGCTCCAAAATCACTGTGGATGCTGATTGCAGCCATGAAATTAAAAGACACTTACTCCTTGGAAGGAAAGTTATGACCAACCTAGATAGTATATTAAAAAGCAGAGACATTACTTTGCCAACCAAAGTCCGTCTAGTCAAGGCTATGGTTTTTCGAGTATTCATGTATGAATGTGAGAGTTGGACTGTAAGAAAGCTGATCGCCAAAGAATTTATGCTTTTGAACTATGGTGCTGGAGAAGACTCTTGAGAGTCCCTTGGACTGCAAGGAGATCCAACCAGTCCATTCTAGAGGAGATCAATCCTGGGTGTTCATTGGAAGGACTGATGCTGAGAGTGAAACTTCAATACTTTGGCCACCCCATGCGACGAGTTGACTCACTGGAAAAGTCTCTGATGCTGGGAGGGTTTGGGGGCAGGAGAACGGCATGACAGAGAATGAGATGGCTGGATGGCATCACCGACTCGATGGACATGAGTTTGAGTGAAGTCCGGGAGTTGGTGATGGACGGGGAGGCCTGGCGTGCTGTGATTCATCGGGTCGCAAAGGGTCGGACATGACTGAGCGACTGAACTGAACTGAACTGATCTCCCTTCTACTTTCCAAATTTCATGCAGAGTGCTCACATTGGCAAGGGAGTCTGAGAACTCTGATCTCAATGCTTCCATTCTTTTCATCACAGAGGAAGGGATGGGGGTGGGCATGTCATTGAGTGCCAACAAACAATACCTGGCACATCTTTGAAAATCCCATTACAGCTGAAACATGTGTCTCCCTTTTCCTCCTTCCAGACTATCAGTGTCTCTGGTGACACTCTGCTTACCGAAGCATCAGCTGCTGAAGTGGTTTATATCATAGAATTTTCTTCTCCTGGCCCTGGACGCTGTGGATATCAGGTGAGTCCTAATCTGTGCCTCCCACTATATTTGTGCACACTTGTACATGTATGCACTTCTAGGTGTGCAGGTACACACACAAACCAACATCTCTAAAAACAGATCCCCAAGTGCAGAGCACTGGGCTCCAAAGCCCTGAGCAGCTTCACAGTGGAGGAGCCCAAAATATTCATAGGTGATAGAGCCAAGGAGGTTTCAGAGAATTGGGAGAAATTCCTAGATTCTGCTCAAATGCTCCTGACCAAGGCTACAGGCATGGGGACATCTGGGAATGGAGTATCCTTCTGGGTACTGAGCTTCGAGATAGATTCCAATTCCAGGATTTATTTTATATGGTACTTTTGAGAGCATTCCCTTTGATATAAAGAACTTCCTCCCCTTCCTGAAGGACCAGTCCACTCAGTAAAGACTCAGTGAACATGAACAAATTATAATGAATAAAGATTTCACATTTTCCTAGTTGAGTTCCTATTGGAGGAATTCTTGTGTCACTAATTCTGAACTGGAATCCTTTGCCAGAGAAAATGAAGCTAAAGAACCTAGATCAAGACCAACAAGTCCATTGCCCTTATGCTGCCATTATACTCTGCCTACATGGCAGCTATGGTTTGTCAATAATTGTATTCTTTCTGATAAGATCACACAAACTCTTATATTCTTCTCAACAGTATGTTCTAGACTACCTCTACTGGTCAGAATTGGAAATCATGTTGAAATCTGTTTGCCATGCCTGTCTTAGGTCAGCATTCATAGAATCTATTCAATGAAACACTGGTTCTCTGGCTTACTAAAAATCGTGATGTGATTACAAGGTTCTCTAATCATGAATGGTATGCTGCAGTCTGTGGTGTCACAAAAAACTGAGTGACTGAACAACACAACTGAGTGACTGAGTGACACAACTGAGTGACTGAACAGCAATAAATCATGAAAACTTGGGATACATTGTTTACATGTGTTTTTTATTTTAATGGAGGGAACTCTAGAACCACAAGGATACTAATTTACTAGATAGGTCTCCCGATTCAGTTCACTTCAGTCGCTCAGTCCTGTCCAACTCCTTGTGAACCCATGGACCACAGCACACCAGGCCTCCCTGTCCATCACCAACTCCCAGAGTCTACCAAAACTCATGTCCGTTGAGTCGGTCGTATCATCCAACCATCTCATTCTCTTTCATCCGCTTCTCCTCCTGCCTTCACTTTTTCCCAGAATAAGGGTCTTTTCAAATGAGTCACCTCTTTGCATCAGATGGCCAAAGTATTGGGGTTTCAGCTTCAACATCAGTCCTTCCAATGAACACTCAGCACTGATCTCCTTTAGAATGGACGGGGTGGATCTTCTTGCAGTCCAAGCGACTCTCAAGAGTCTTCTCCAACACCACAGTTCAAAAACATCAATTCTTTGGCACTCAGTTTTCTTTATAGTCCAACTCTCACATCCATACATGACTCCTGGAAAAATCATACCTTTGGCTATATTGACCTTTGTCAGCAAAGTAATGTCTCTGCTTTTTAATATGTTATCTAGGTTGGTCATAACTTTCTTTCCAAGGAGTAAGCGCCTTTTAATTTCATGGCTGCAATCACCATCTGCAGTGATTTTGGAGCCCCACAAAATAAAGTCAGCCACTGTTTCCACTGTTTCCCCATCTATTTGCCATGAAGTGATGGACCGAATGCCATGATCTTCAGTTTCTTTTTTTTTTTTTATTTTTTATTGGAGGCAAATTATTTTACAATATTATATTGGTTGGTTTTGCCATACATTGATATGAATTCGCCCCGGGTTTACATAAGTTCCCCCTCTTGAACCCCCCTCCCACCTCCCTCTATTCTCCCTCTGGGTCATCCCCGCATGCCAGCCCCGAGCATCCAATAACATGCATTGACCCTGAACTAGTGATTCGTTTCACATATGACAACATACGTGTTTCAATGCCATTCTCCCAAATCATCCCACCCTCACCCTCTCCCATAGAGTCCCAAAGACTGTTCTATACATCTGTGTCTCTTTTGCTCTCTCGTATACAGGGTTATCATTTGCATCTTTCTAAATTCCATATATATGTGTTAGTATACTGTATTGGTGTTTTTCTTTCTGGCTTACTTCACTCTGTATAATAGGCTCCAGTTTCATCCACCTCATTAGAACTGTTTCAAATGTATTCTTTTTAATGGCTGAATAATACTCCACTGTGTATATGTACCAAAGCTTTCTTATCCATTCGTCTGCAGATGGACATCTAGGTTGCTTCCATGTCCTGGCTATTATAAACAGTGCTGCAATGAACATTGGAGTACACGTGTCTCTTTCAATTCTGGTTTCCTCGGTGTGTATGCCCAGGAGTGCGATTGCTGGATCATATGGCAGTTCTATTTCCAATTTTTTGAGGAATCTCCATACTGTTCTCCATAGTGGCTGTACTAGTTTGCATTCCCACCAACAGTGTAAGAGGGTTCCTTTCTCTCCACATCCTCTCCAGCATTTATTGCATGTAGACTTTTGGATAGCAGCCATTGTGACTGGTGTGAAATGGTATCTCATTGTGGTTTTGATTTGCATTTCTCTGATGATGAGGGATGTTGAGCATTTTTTCATGTGTTTGTTAGCCATCTTTATGTCTTTTTTGGAGAAATGTCTGTTTACTTCTTTGGCCCATTTTTTGATTGGGTCATTTATTTTTCTGGAATTGAGCTGCAGGAGCTGCTTGTATAATTTGGAGATTAATCCTTTATCAGTTGCTTCATTTGCTATTATTTCCTCCCATTCTGAAGGCTGTCTTTTCACCTTACTTATAGTTTCCTTTGCTGTGCAGAAGCTTTTGATTTTAATTAGGTCCCATTTGTTTATTTTTGCTTTTATTTCCAATATTCTGGGAGGTGGGTCTTGGAGGATCCTGCTGTGATTTATGTCGGAGAGTGTTTTGCCTACGTTCTCCTCTAGTTTTATCGTTTTATAGTTTCTGGTCTTACATTTAGCTCTCTAATCCATTTTGAGCTTATTTTGGTGTATGGTGTTAGGAAGTGTTCTAGTTTCATTCTTTTACAAGTGGCTGACCAGTTTTCCTAGCACCACTTGTTAAAGAGACTGTCTTTTCTCCATTTATATTCTTGCCTCCTTTGTCAAAGATGAGGTGTCCATAGGTGCGTGGATTTATCTCTGGGCTTTCTATTTTGTTCCATTGATCTATATTTCTGTCTTTATGCCAGTACCATACTGTCTTGATGACTGTCGCTTTGTAGAAGAGCCTGAAGCCCGGCAGGTTAACTCCCCCAGTTCCATTTTTCTTCCTCAAGATTGCTTTGGCTATTCGAGGTTTTTTGTATTTCCATACAAATTGTGAGATTATTTGTTCTAGTTCTGTGAAAAATATCTTTGGTAGCTTGATAGGGATTGCATTGAATGTATAAATTACTTTGGGTAGTATACTCATATTTACAATATTTATTCTTCCAATCCATGAACATGGTATATTTCTCCATCTATTAGTGTCCTCTTTGATTGCTTTCAGTAGTGTTTTATAGTTTTCTATGTACAAGCCTTTTGTTTCCTTAGGTAGATATACTCCTAAGTATTTAATTCTTTTCGTTGCAACAGTGAATGGAATAGTTTCCTTAATTTCTCTTTCTATTTTCTCATTGTAAGTGTATAGGAATGCAAGGGATTTCTGTGTGTTGATTTTATATCCTGCAACTTTACTGTATTCATGGATAAGCCCTAGTAGTTTTCTGGTAGAGTCTCTAGGGTTTTCTGTGTAGAGGATCATGTCATCAGCGAACAGTGAAAGTTTTACTTCTTCTTTTCCAATTTGGATTCCTTTTATGTCTTTTTCTGCTCTGATTGCTGTGGCCAAAACTTCCAGAACTATGTTGAATAGTAGTGGTGAGAGTGGGCACCCTTGTCGTGTTCCTGATTTTAGGGGAAATGCTTTCAGTTTTTCACCATTGAGGATAATGTTTGCTGTGGGTTTGTCATATATAGCTTTTATTATGTTGAGATATGTCCATTCTATTCCCACTTTCTGGAGGGTTTTTATCATAAATGGATGTCGAATTTTGTCGAAGGCTTTCTCTGCATCTATTGAGACAATCATATGATTTGTATTTTTCAGTTTGTTAATGTGGTGTATTACATTGATTGATTTGCAGATATTGAAGAATCCTTGCATTCCTGGGATAAAGCCCACTTGGTCATGATGTATGATCTTCTTAATATGTTGTTGGATTCTGATTGCTAGAATTTTGTTCAGGATTTTTGCATCTATGTTCATCAGTGATATTGGCCTGTAGTTTTCTTTTTTTGTGGGGTCTTTACCAGGTTTTGGGATTAGGGCGATGGTGGCCTCATAGAATGAGTTTGGAAGTTTCCCTTCCTCTGCAATTTTCTGGAAGAGTTTGAGTAGAATAGGTGTTAGCTCTTCTCTAAATTTTTGGTAGAATTCGGCTGTGAAGGCGTCTGGACCTGGGCTTTTGTTTGCTGGAAGATTCCTGATTACAGTCTCTAGTTCCTTGCTTGTGATGGGTCTGTTCAGATTTTCTAGTTCTTCCTGGTTCAGTTTTGGAAAGTTGTATTTTTCTAGGAATTTGTCCATTTCTTCCAGGTTATTCATTTTATTGCCATATAATTGCTGATAGTATTCTGTAATAATCCTTTGTATTTCTGTGTTGTCAGTTGTGATCTCTCCATTTTCATTTCTAATTTTATTGATTTGGTTCTTCTCCCTTTGTTTCTTGATAAGTCTGGCTAGTGGTTTGTCAATTTTATTTACCTTCTCAAAGAACCTGCTTTTGGCTTTGTTGGTTTTTGCTATGGTCTCTTTTGTTTCTTTTGCATTTATCTCTGCCCTAATTTTTACGATTTCTTTCCTTCTACTGACCCTGGGGTTCTTCATTTCTTCCTTTTCTAGTTGCTTTAGATGTAGAGTTAGGGTATTTAGTTGACTTTTTTCTTGTTTCTTGAGGTGTGCCTGTATTGCTATGAACTTCCCCCTTAGCACTGCTTTTACAGTGTCCCAGAGGTTTTGGGTTGTTGTGTTTTCATTTTCATTCATTTCTATGCATATTTTGATTTCTCTTTTGATTTCTTCTATGATTTGTTCATTATTCAGCAGCGTGTTGTTCAGCCTCCATATGTTGGCATGTTTAATAGTTTTTCTCCCATAATTGAGATCTAATCTTACTGCATTGTGGTCAGAAAAGATGCATGGAATGATTTCAACTTTTTTGAATTTACCAAGGCTAGATTTATGGCCCAGGATGTGATCTATCCTGGAAAAGGTTCCATGTGCACTTGAGAAAAAGGTGAAATTCATTGTTTTGGGGTGAAATGTCCTATAGATATCTATTAGGTCTAACTGGTCTATTGTATCATTTAAAGATTGTGTTTCCTTGTTAATTTTCTGTTTAGTTGATCTATCCATAGATGTAAGTGGGGTATTAAAATCTCCCACTATTATTGCATTATTGTTAATTTCCCCTTTCATACTTGTTAGTAATTGTCTTACATATTGCGGTGCTCCTATGTTGGGTGCATAAATATTTATAATTATTATATCTTCTTCTTGGATTGATCCTTTGATCATTATGTAGTTTCCTTCTTTATCTCTTTTCACAGCCTTTGTTTTAAAGTCTATTTTATCTGATATGAGTATTGCTACTCCTGCTTTCTTTTGGTCACTATTTGCATGGAATATCTTTTTCCAGCCCTTCACTTTCAGTCTGTATGTGTCCCTCGTTTTGAGGTGGGTCTCTTATAGACAACATATATGGGGTTCTTGTTTTTGTATCCATTCAGCCAGCCTTTGTCTTTTGGTTGGGGCATTCAACCCATTTACGTTTAAGGTAATTATTGATAAGTACGATCCCGTAGCCATTTTCTTTATTGCTTTGAATTCGAGTTTATACACCCTTTCTGTGTTTCCTGTCTAGAGAAGATCCTTTAGCATTTGTTGGAGAGCTGGTTTGGTGATGCTGAATTCTCTCAGCTTTTGCTTGTCTGTAAAGCTTTTGATTTCTCCTTCATATTTCTTCTTCTCCTTCATATCTCCTTGCTGGGTACAGTAGTCTGGGCTGTAGGTTATTTTCTTTCATCACTTTAAGTATGTCTTGCCATTCCCTCCTGGCCTGAAGAGTTTCTGTTGAAAGATCAGCTGTTATCCTTATGGGAATCCCCTTGTGTGTTATTTGCTGTTTTTCCCTTGCTGCTTTTAATATTTGTTCTTTGTGTTTGATCTTTGTTAATTTGATTAATATGTGTCTTGGAGTATTTCGCCTTGGGTTTATCCTGTTGGGGACTCTCTGGGTTTCTTGGACTTGGGTGATTATTTCTTTCCCTATTTTAGGGAAGTTTTCAACTATTATCTCCTCAAGTATTCTCTCATGGTCTTTCTTTTTGTCTTCTTCTTCTTCTGGGATTCCTATGATTCGAATGTTGGAGCGTTTAACATTGTCCCAGAGGTCTCTAATATTGTTCTCATTTCTTTTAATTTTTTTCTTTTTTCCTCTCTGTTTCATTTATTTCTACAATTCTATCTTCTAGCTCACTTATCCTGTCTTCTGCCTCTGTTATTCTACTGTTTGTTCCCTCCAGAGTGTTTCTGATCTCATCTATTGTATTATTCATTGTATATTGACTCTTTTTTATTTCCTCTAAGTCCTTATTATACCTTTCTTCCATCTTCTCAATCCTTTTCTCCAGGTTATTTATCTGTAAGTCCATTTTGCTTTCAAGATTTTGAATCATTTTCACAATTAAAATTCGAAATTCTTTATCGTGTATGTTCCCTATATCTTCCTCTTTTGTTTTTGTTGGTGGGCATTTATCTTGTTCCTTTACTTGCTGGGTATTTCTCTGCTTCTTCATCTTGCTTATAATGCTTTTCTTGGGGTGGCCTTTCCCTTTTCTGGCCATTTGTGGAGTTCTCTTTATTATGTAGTTTCCTTGCTGTGTGTGGGGTTGGACAGATGACTTGTCAAGGTTCCCTGGTTATGGAAGCTTCTGTCGGTGTTCTGGTGGGTGGAGCTGGATTTGTTCTCTCTGGAGTGCAATGAAGTGTCCAGTAATGAGTTATGAGATGTCAGTGGGTTTGGAGTGACTTTGGGCAGCCTGTATATTGAAGCTCAGGGCTAGTTTCCTGTGCTACTGGAGAATTTGCGTGGTATGTCTTGCTCTGGAACTTGTTGACCCTTGGGTTTAGTGTAGGTATGGAGACGTTTGATGAGCTCCTATCGATTAATGTTCCCTGGAGTCAGGACTTCTCTGGTGTTCTCAGGATTCAGGCTTAAGCCTCTTGCCTCTGGTTTTTGGTCTTATTCTTGGAGTAGTCTCTAGACGTCTCTATCTGTCATTTCCAAGGTGGTTCCCTCTGTTTTAGCTTCTCTTCGCTGGTCTCTTCAGTGTCTAATTTCCGCCCTGATACTAGGGGGTGGGTGGACAGTTTTTAAGGCTCAGTTGTTCAGTCCTGTTCTGGGAAGGGAGGAACGCTGCAGACGAATATCTCTGGCGTTTGTGGGGAGTGCTCGCAGTGTCTCGGCCACACTGGGTTTGCCCCCGCTCACAGCACGTATGCTGTCCCAGTCTACACTGCGCAGGCTCTAGGTTGCTCTGCCGGGAACTGTCCAAGGCTGGCGCCGGGTTGTATGCACTTCCCAGGTCTGAACGGCTCAAGTTCAGGTTCTCAGGTACTCCACAAAGGCGCAGACTTGGTTGGGCCTGCGTTTTGTGCCTTCCCCGGTCCGAGCAGCTCAGGGGACCAGGTGTTTGGCGAGCGCGGTCTCTGCGACTTATCGCCTCCCCAGTCCCCGCCACTCAGTTTTCTGGGTGTACAACCGGTGCACCTTCTCAGGGGGATATCAACCGGCCCAAGCCCAAGAAGTCCTGATTAGCAACAAGCCTGTGTGCAGTTTGTATCAGATGCCTTTCTGGGGCCACGGTTGCCAGCTCCGGCTCTAGCTGCGCTCCCTGCCTGTCTCGGCGGGGGATGGGGGATGGGCCAGCTGCAGCCAGCTCACTCTGCTCAGTCCTTTATTCCGTGAGCGGGGCTGGCCAAGTCATAGGTTAGAGCTTTCCGCCTTTTCGAGGGGAAGCTATCCCACAGTCTGCTTTGCCCTCCCCAGTTCTCTCAAATTGTTCTCGCGGCATTCAAGCCCAGTCCTCTCTCTAAGCAGTTCAGCCAGCTCCTCCCTGCCCAGCCCCCGCTTGCAAATGGCGTATGCAGGCGTCTGTGCTGCTTCTCTGCTGGGAGTTACCGTTTGGCGGGTAATCTGTGGGTTTTAAAAAAATCTCCTTTCGAAGACAATGGGCTGCTTTTCTGGGTGCCTGACGTCCTCTGCCAGCATTCAGAAGTTGTTTTGTGGACTTTACTCGCGTTCAAATGTTCTTTTGATGAATTTGTGGGGGAGAGAGTGGTCTCGCCGTCCTATTCCTCCGCCATCTTGTTCCTTCCTCCGATCTTCAGTTTCTGAATGTTGAGCTATAAGCTAACCTTTTCACTCTCCTCTTTCACTTTCATCAAGAGGCTTTTGAGTTCCTCTTCACTTTCTGCCATAAGGGTGGTGTCATCTGCATATCCGAGGTTATTGATACTTCTCCCTGAAATCTTGATTCCAGCTTGTGCTTCTTCCAGCCCAGCATTTTCTCATGATGTACTCTGCATATAAATTAAATAAGCAGGGTGACAATATACAACCTTGACGTACTCCTTTTCCTATTCGGAACCAGTCTGTTGTTCCATGTCCAGTTCTAACTGTTGCTTCCTGACCTGCATACAGGTTTCTCAAGAGGCAAGTCAGGTGGTCTGGTATTCCCATCTCTTTCAGAATTTTCCACAGTTTGTGGTGATCCACACAATCAAAGGCGTTGGCATAGTCAATAAAGCAGAAATAGATGTTTTTCTGAAACTCTTTTGCTTTTTTAATGATCTAGCAGATGTTGGCAATTTGATCTCTGGTTCCTCTGCCTTTTCTAAAACCAGCTCGAACATCTGGAAGTTCACGATTCATGTATTGTTGAAGCCTGGCTTGGAGAATTTTGAGCATGACTTTACTAGCGTGTGAGATGAGTGCAATTGTGCGGTAGTTTGAGCATTCTTTGGCATTGCCTTTCTTTGGGATTGGAAAGAAAACTGACCATTTCCAGTCCTGTGGCCACTGTTGAGTCTTCCATATTTGCTGGCATATTGAGTGCAGCACTTTCACAGCATCATCTTTCAAGATTTGAAATAGCTCAACTGGAATTCCATCACCTCCACTAGCTTTGTTTGTAGTGATGCTTCCTAAGGCCCCCTTGACTTCACATTCCATGATGTTTGGCTCTAGGTGAGTGATCACACCATTGTGATTATTTGGGTCATGAAGATCTTTTTTGTACAGTTCTTCTGTGTATTCTTGCCACCTCTTCTTAATATCTTCTGCTTCTGTTAGGTCCGTACCGTTTCTGTCCTTTATTGTGCCCATCTTGGCATGAAATTTTCCCTTGGTATCTCTAATTTTCTTGACGAGATCTCTAGTCTTTCCCATTCTATTGGTTTCCTCTATTTCTTTGCACTGATCACTGAAGAATGCTTTCTTATCTCTGCTTGCTATTCTTTGAAACTCTAGTTTCAAATGCGTATATCTTTCCTTTTCTCCTTTGCTTTTCTCTTCTCTTCTTTTCACAGCTATTTGTAAGGCCTCATCACACAACCATTTTGATTTTTTGCATTTCTTTTCCTTGAGGATGATCTCGATCCCTGTCTCCTGTACAATGTCATGAACCTTTGACCATAGTTCATCAGGTATTCTGTCTATCACATCTAGTCCCTTAAATCCATTTGTCACTTCCACTGTATTATCATAAGGGATTTGATTTAGGTCATATCTGAATGGTCTAGTGGTTTTCCCTACTTTCTTCAATTTAAGTCTGAATTTTGCAATAAGGAGTTCATGATCTGCGCCATAGTCAGCTGCCAGTCTTCTTTTTGATGAATGTATAGAGCTTCTCCATCCTTGGCCACAAAAAATATAATCAGTCTAATTTTGGTGTTGGCCATCTGGTGATGTCCACGTGTAGAGTCTTCTCTTGTGTTGTTGGAAGAGGGTGTTTGCTATGACCAGTGCGTTCTCTTGACAAAACTCTATTACCCTTTGACCTGCCTCATTCTGTACTCCAAGGCCAAATTTGCCTGTTACACCAGGTGTTTCTTGACTTCCTACTTTTGCATTCCAGTCCCCTATAATGAAAAGGACATCTTTTGGGGGTGTTAATTCTAAAAAGCCTTGTAGGTCTTCATAGAACCGTTCAACTTCAGCTTCTTCAGTATTAGTGTTCGGGGCATAGATTTGGATTACCATGATACTGAGTGGTTTGCCTTGGAAACGAACAAAGATCATTCTGTCATTTCCCAAAGGGTCTATAAAATGCAGCATTTTCCAAATGTATTTCACCATAGATCTTTTCCCAGAAAACATGTTGGGAAATTTTAAAAAAATATATTATTTATGGAATAACAGGCTTCCTCAGGGTGACTTGACAGTTGCTAGGTGGGACAAGTGGCTCCTCCATCCCTCTAATAAAGTGAGGGTCTTCTCATGATCTCAACTTCCCTCAAGGTTGCTGAACAGCTATCATTTTCAACATTTCCCCTGACCACCTGGCACCCGAGCTCAAATATTTATCCTGTGCTTACCGTGGCACTTTCTTGCTCATTGTATGAAAATGAAGATCATCACATGGTGGTCCTGGTACTTCCAGCTGCACCCAACCCAAGCATTTCTCTTTATAGGATAAGGAGAGAATGGGACTTGTGTTTTTTGCTCACCCATGTGTCTGTGACTCAGCCTGCCTCAATATATCTTACTGGTGATTGACTGAACCCTTTGTTTGACAGTGGTACCTAATGTGGAATGCACGTGGCAGAAAAGTTGAACTGTTTCACTCAAGGGGTGGAAAGCATCTTCTCTGGGGTCGAGGGCAAATCACCACTAGTGCTTTTGATATGGCCACAATATCTGTAGGTCCCCAAAATATTGCCGAATGGGCAGTTCATTTGCTTCTCGCTGGCTAGCCGCTAGATAGTTAAAATATCTAGGGGCCACAGATGCATAACAGAATGGGCAGATAATTTAGCTATGTTTCTATGAAAAATTGAGACTGAGAAACAAGGCTGCCCGTCGTTAGATCTCTCAGCTACTCTTCTTTTAAAGATGATGAGAAAGGGACAAGAGAAGACCCCCCAGATCCGGACACTACTGTGGCAGCTGATGCAGCCCAAACTCTCAGGTTTTATCATCATAGAATGTACCAGATAGAGGACTTTGGGAGCAAATCAGGTACATGTAAAAATGTGACAATTCATGGATATAAGAAGATATAACACTGATACCATGAAGGACTGAAGAAATCTTGGGAGATTACGGGTAGTTTGTCTAGATTGATCAATTAATTTATATTATTCCGTTTTCCTTCTATTGACTTGTTAGTTTTTCAGTTTTTAATTATTCTTTTAGTGGCTATACTAGAGATTATGACATACATCCTCACGTTATTAGCCTTCTGTAGACTAATACTTTTACTGCTTCCTCCATAATTCAATGATATAAAATATTTTAACTCAATCCCTCCTTATCTAGTGTACTATTGTTGACCTGAATTTTAATTCTATGCATATTTTAAGCCTCTCAATGTATTTTTATAATTCCTTAATACAGTCAGTGTTCATATAGATTTATCTACATATTTACTTTTTAAAGTATTCTTCATAACTTTTTCACTTTTTATTTTTAAAGATCAGTATTTCCTAACTTTAAGAAATCTCTTTAGTGTTTTTTTTAGTGTAGTCTGCTGGCAATAAGTTGTATCAGTTTTTGGCTTTTTTGAAATCAACTTTATTTCATCTTCATTTAAAAGAATGTTTTCCTTGAGAGTCAAATTCTGGCTTGACAGTTACATTATTTTATTTCAGCACTTTAAAGATATCATTTCATTGTATTTCTTGAAAGTCAGTTGCTGTTCTTACTGTTTCTCCTTTGAATCTAGTGTGCCTTCATTTCTCTGGCTTCAGTTATATTTTCCTTTTTACTGTCTTCTCAGTTTGACTGTGAAGTGCCTAGTTATGATTTCCTTTGTATTCATTCTGCTTCAGATCACTGGAGTTTTTTAAATCAATGGCTTGGTATCACTTGTCAATTTTCGTATCTCTTTGATCTGTTATTACTTCCAATTAAACATATAGACTATGGCTCTTACACTCTTTCCATTATTTTTCATTCATTTTTTTCCATAAAGCTCCAAACTGTATGGTGTCTGCTAACTCTCTCAGTTCACTAAGCTTCTATTAGTGCTGTATCTAACATCTATTTTGGGCTTCCCTCATGGCTCCGTGGTAAAGATTCTGCCTGTAGTTCCCTCACAGCTTCAGTTCTGCTGACCACTGCCAAGGACAGATCGTCTAGTCATCTGTTGCAATCCCAGGAGGCCATTCCATCTGACAAGAAATACCGAGTTTCCACTGAGTCAGAGATCTCCATTGTGTTCTTCAACACTGGCTTTTGGAACTCAAGTAAAGGCCCTCTCATTGCAGGTGAAATTCCTCTTGGTAGACTGGACCTAGGCGGGTCTTTGGAGAGAGATCAAGCACTGAGCCTTTTGATTGGGAGCACTGAGTCCAAGACCCTTGACAACTAGAAAAGTAACCCTCAGTTCAGTTCAGTTCAGTTCAGTCGCTCAGTTGTGTCCGACTCTCTGTGACCCCATGAATCACAGCACGCCAGGCCTCCCTGTTCATCACCAGCTCCCGGAGTTCACTCAAACTCATGTCCATCAATCGGTGATGCCATCCAGCCATCTCATTCTCTGTCATCCCGTTCTCCTACCGCCCCTAAACTTTCCCAGGATCAGAGTCTTTTCCACTGAGTCAACCCGTCGCATGAGGTGGCCAAAGTATTGCAGTTTCAGCTTTAGTATCAGTCCTTCCAATGAACAGCCAGGATAAATTTCCTTTAGAAAGGACTGGTTGGATCTCCTTTTAGTCCAAGGGACTCTCAAGAGTCTTCTCCAGCACCACAGTTCAAAAGCATCAATTCTTCGGCGATCAGCTTTCTTCAAAGTACAACTCTCACATCCATACATGACCACGGGAAAAACCGTAGCCTTGACTAGACAGACTTTTGTTGGCAAAGTAGTGTCTCTGCTTTTTAATATGCTATCTGGGTTTGTCATAACTTTCCTTCCAAGGAGTAAGCGTCTTTTAATTTCATGGCTGCCATCAGCATCTGCAATGATTTTGGAATCCAAAAAAATAAAGTCTGACTCGGTTTCCACTGTTTCCCCATCTATTTCCATGAAGTGATGGAACCAGATGCCATGATCTTTGTTTTCTGAAAGTTGAGCTTCAAGCCAACCTTTTCACTCTCCTCTTTCACTTTCATCAAGAGGCTTTTGAGTTCCTCTTCACTTTCTGCCATAAGGGTAGTGTCATCTGCATATCTGAGGTTACTGATATTTCTCCCCACAATCCTGATTCCAGCTTGTGCTTCTTCCAGCCCAGCGTTACTCATGATGTACTCTGCATATAAGTTAAATAAGAAAAGTGACAATATATAGCCTTGACGTACTCCTTTTCCTATTTGGAACCAGTCTGTTGTTCCATGTCCAGTGCTAACTGTTGCTTCCTGACCTGCATACAGGTTTCTCAAGAGGCAGGTCAGGTGGTCTGGTATTCCCATCTCTTTCAGAATGTTCCACAGTTTATTGTGATCCACACAGTCAAAGGCTTTGGCATAGTCAATGAAGCAGAAATAGATGTTTTTCTGGAACTCTCTTGCTTTCTCCATGATCCAGCGAATGTTGGCAATTGGATCTCTGGTGCCTCTGCCTTTTCTAAAACCTGCTTGAACATCTGGAAGTTCACAGTTCACATATTGCTGAAGCCTGGCTTGGAGAATTTTGAGCATGACTTTACTAGCATGTGAGATGAGTGCAATTGTGCGGTAGTTTGAGCATTCTTTGGCATTGCCTTTCTTTGGGATTGGAATGAAGACTGACCTCTTCCAGTCCTGTGGCCACTGCTGAGCTTTCCAAATGTGCTGGCATATTGAGTGCAGCACTTTCACAGCATCATGTTTCAAGATTTGAAATAGCTCAACTGGAATTCCATCACCTCCACTAGCTGTATTCGTAGTGATGCTTTCTAAGGTCCACTTGACTTCACATTCTATGATGTCTAGCTCTAGGTCAGTGATCACATTATTGTGACTATCTTGTTCATGAAGATCTTTTTTGTACAGTTCTTCTGTGTATTCTTGCCACCTCTTCTTAATATCTTCTGCTTCTGTTAGTTCTATACCATTTCTGTCCTTTATCAAGCCCATCTTTGCATGAAATGTTCCCGTGGAATCTCTAATTTTCTTGAAGTGATCTCTTTTTTTTCCCATTCTGTTGTTTTCCTCTTTTTCTTTGCATTGATCGCTGAGGAAGGCTTTCTTATCTCTCCTTGCTATTCTTTGGGACACTGCATTCAGATGCTTATATCTTTCCTTTTCTCCTTTGCTTTTCGCTTCTCTTCTTTTCACAGCTATTTGCAAGGCCTCCTCAGACACCCAACCCTAGGGAGTATCAAATAGTGAGAACCCACACAAAGGAAACCACTTGAATACAAGACTCAGCATCACCCAACCGCCAGTAGCACACTGTGCAGGATGCATCATCTAAACAACAAACAGAACAAAAATACAAACCTAATCATTAGCAGACAGGATTACTGCCTCACTCTGTCTTTCCCATCAGAAGAAAAACAAACAAACAAAAACTCATCACAATTCTCACCCTATATGAAGCTTACACAAACCACTGGACCAACCTTAGGAGGGCAGAAACCAAAATAAATAAATAATTCAACCTTGAAGCCTGGGAAAAGGAGACCTCAAACACAATAGTTCAGTATAGTCAGTTCAGTCGCTCAGTCGTGTCCGACTCTCCGTGACCCCATGAATCACAGCACGCCAGGCCTCCCTGTCCATCACCAACTCCCGGAGTTCACCCAAACCCATGTCCACAGAGTCGGTGATTCCATCCAGCCATCTCATTCTCTGTCGTCCCCTTCTCCTCCCGCCCCCAACCTTTCCCAGCATCAGAGTCTTTTCCAGTGAGTCAACCCATCGCATGAGGTGGCCAAAGTATTGGAGTTTCAGCTTTAGCATCAGTCCTTCCAATGAACACCCAGGATTGATCTCCTTTAGAATGGACTGGTTGGATCTCCTTGCAGTCCAAGGGACTCTCAAGAGTCTTCTCCAACACCATAGTTCAAAAGCATCAATTCTTCAGCAATCAGCTTTCTTCACAGTCCAACTCTCACATCCATACATGACCACGGGAAAAACCATAGCCTTGACTAGACGGACTTTGTTGGCAAAGTAATGTCTGTGCTTTTTAATATACTATCAAGTTTGGTCATAACTTTCCTTCCAAGGAGCAAGCGTCTTTTAATTTCATGGCTGCCATCAGCATCTTCAGTAATTTTGGAGCCCCAAAAAATAAAGTCTGACACTGTTTCCTCAATAAGTTAAAAAAAATAATGAAAAGGCAGAGAAATACTACCCAAAGGAAGGAACAAGCTAGAAACACTGAAATCCAAATGAATGACAAAGAAATAGGCAAACTACCTGTAAAAGAATTCAGAATAATGATATTAATGTTGATCAAAAACCTTGAAAACAAAATGGAGAAAATGCATCAATCAACAAACACCTAGAAGAGTTAAAGAATAAACATACAGAGACAAACAACACAATTCCTGAAATTAAAAATACTCTAGAAGGAATCTAAAGCAGAATATCTGAAGCCAAAGAAAAAATCAGTGAGCTAGAAGATAAAATGATGGAAATAACTTATGAACAACAGAATAAAGTAAAAAGAATGGAAAGAACTGAGGATAGTCTTAGAGAGATCTGGGACAATATGCAATGCACCAACATTCGAATTATAGGGGTCCCAGAAGAAGAAGAGAAAAAGAAACGATATGAGAAAAATTTTGAAGAGATTATAGTTGAAAATTTCCCCAACATGGAAAAGGAAATAGTCAATCAATTCCAAGAGTCACAAAGAGTCCCATCAGGATGAACCCAAGGAGAAACACTCCAAGACACATACTAATCAAACTAACAAAAACTAAACACAGAAAGAATAAACACAGACTTATAAAGAAAGAATATTAAAAGCAGCAAGGGAAAAGCAACAAGGGAAACCCCATAAGTTTAACAGCTAATCTTTCAGCACATACTCTGCAGATCAGAAGGGACTGGCAGGATATATTTAAAGTATTTTTGTTTATTTATTGATTTATTTTAATTGGAGGCTAATTACAATATTGTAGTGATTTTTGACAAACATCAACATGAATCAGCCATGGGGGCACATGTGTTCCCCATCCAGAATCCCCCTACCACCTCCCTCCCCATCCCATCCCCCAGGGTCATCCCAGTACACCAGCCCTGAGCACCCTCTCTCATGCATCAAAGCTGGCCTGGCAATCCGCTTCACATATGATAATATACACGTTTCAGCGCTATCCTCTCAAATCATCCCACCCTCGCCTTCTCCCACAGAGTCCAAAAGACTGTTCTTTACATCTGTGTCTCTTTTGCTGTCTCACATATAGGGTCATCGTTACTATCTTTCTAAATTCCATATGTATGCATTAGTATACTATATTGGTTTTACTTTCTGGCTTACTTCACTCTGTATAATAGGCTCCAGTTTCATCCACCTCATTAGAAGTGATTCAAATGCATTCTTTTTAATGGCTGAGTAATATTCCATTGTGTATAGGTACCACGGCTTTCTTATCCATTCATCTGCCAATGAACGTCTAGGTTGCGTCCATGTCCTAGCTATTGTAAACAGTGCTGTAATGAAGATTGGGGTAAACGTGTCTGTTTCAATTCTGGTTTCCTTATTGTGTATGCCCAGCAGTGGGATTGCTAGGTCGTATGGCACTTCTATTTCCAGGTTTTTACGGAATCTCCACACTGTTCTCCATAATGGCTGTACTAGTTTGCATTCCCACCAGCATTGTAAGAGGGTTCCCTTTTCTCCACACCTTCTCCAGCATTTATTGTTTGTAGACTTTTTGATAGCAGCCATTCTGTCTGGAGTGAGATGGTACCTCATTGTGGTTTAGATTTGCATTTCTCTGATAATGAGTGATGTTGAGCATCTTTTCATGTGTTTGTTAGCCATCTGCATGTCTTCTTTGGAGAAATGTCTATTTAGTTCTTTGATGCATTTTTTTGATTGGGTCGTTTATTTTTCTGGAGTGAGTTACTTGTATATTTTTGAGATTAATTATTTGTCAGTTTCTTCGTTTCCTATATTTTTTCCCATTGTGAAGGCTGTCTTTTCACCTTGCTGATAGTTTCCTTTGTTGTGCAAAAGTTTTTAAGTTTAGTTATGTCCCTTTTCTTTATTTTTGCTTTTATTTCCATTACTCTGGGAGGTGGATCATAGAGGATCCTGCTGTGATTTATGTCAGAGAGTGTTTTGCCTGTTTTCCTCTAGGCGTTTTATAGTTTCTGGCCTTATATTTAGATCTTTAATGCATTTTGAATTTATTATTGTGTATGGTGTTAGAAAGTGTTCTATTTTCATTATTTTACAAGTGGTTGATCAGTTTTCCTAGCACCTCTCATTAAAGAGATTGTCTTTTCTCCATTGTATATTCTTGCCTCCTTTGTCAAAGATAAGGTATCCATAGGTGCATACATTTATCTCTGCTGCTGCTACTGCTGCTGCTAAGTCACTTCAGTCGTGTCCAACTCTGTGTGACCCCATAGCCGTAAGCCCACCAGGCTCCCCCATCCCTGGGATTATCCAGGCAAGAACACTGGAGTGGGTTGCCATTTCCTTCTCCAATGTGTGAAAGTGAAAAGTGAATGTGAAGTCGCTCAGTCGTGTCCGACCCTTAGCGACCCCACGGACTGCAGCCTACCAGGCTCCTCCATCCATGGGATTTTCTAGGCAATAGTACTGGAGTGGCTTGCCATTGCCTTCTCCGACATTTATCTCTGAGCTTTCTATTTTATTCCATTGATCTATATTTCTGTCTTTGTTCCAGTACCATACTGTTTTGATGAGTGTAGCTTTGTAGTATAGTCTGAAGTTAGGCAGGTTGATTCCTCCAGTTCCATTCTTCTTTCTCAAGATTGCTTTGGCTATTTGAGGTTTTTTTTTTGTATTTCCATACAAATTTTGAAATTGCTTGTTCTAGTTCTATGAAAAATACCATTGGTAGCTTGATAGCAATTGCATTGTCTCTATAGATTGCTTTGGGTAGTATACTCATTTTCAGTATATTGATTCTTCCTATCCATGAACATGGTATATTTCTCCATCTATTTGTGTCCTCTCTGATTTCTTTCATCAGTGTTTCATAGTTTTCTATATATAGGTGTTTTGTTTCTTTAGGTAGATTTATTCCTAAGTATTTTATTCTTTTCATTGCAATGGTGAATGGAATTGTTTCCTTAATTTCTCTGTTTTCTCAATGTTAGTGTATAGGAATGCAAGGGATTTCTGTGTGTTAATTTTATATCCTGCAACTTTACTATATTCATTGATTAGCTCTAGTAATTTTCTGGTGGACTCTTTAGGTTTTTCTGTTTAGAGGATCGTGTCATCTGCAAAAAGTGAGTTTTACTTCTTCTTTTCAAATCTGGATTCCTTTTCTTTCTTTTTCTTCTCTAATTTCTGTAGCTAAAACTTCCAACACTATGGTGAATAATAGTGGTGAGAGTGGGCACCCTTGTCTTGTTCCTGACTTTAGGGGAAATGCTTTAATTTTTCACCATTGAGGATAATATTTGCTGTGGGTTTATCATGTATGGCTTTTATTATGTTGAGGTATGTTCCTTCCATGCCTACTTTCTGGAGGATTTTTATCATAAATGGATGTTGAATTTTGTCAAAGGCTTTCTCTGCATCTATTGAGATAATCATATGGTTTTTATGTTTCAATTTGTTAATGTGGTATATCACATTGATTGATTTGGAGATATTTAAGAATCCTTGCATCCCTGGGATAAAGTCCACTTGGTCATGATATATGATCTTTTTGATATGTTGTTGGATTCTGTTTGCTAGAATTTTGTTAAGGATTTTTGCATCTATGTGCATTAGTGATATTGGCCTGAAGTTTTCTTTTTTTATGGCATCTTTGTCTGGTTTTGGTATTAGGGTGATGATGGCCTCTTGGAATGAGTTTGGAAGTTTACCTTCCTCTGCAATTTTCTTGAAGACTTTCAGTAGGATAGTTGTTATCACTTCTTTAAATTTTTGGTAGAATTCAGCTGTGAAGCCATCTGGTCCTGGGCTTTCGTTTGCTGGGAGATTTCTGATTACAGTTTCGATTTCCATGCCTGTGATGGGTCTATTAATATTTTCTATTTCTTCCTGGTTCAGTTTTGCAAAGTTGTACTTGTCTAAGAATTTGCCCATTTCTTCCAAGTTGTCCATTTTATTGCCATATGGTTGCTGATAGTAATCTCTTATGATACTTTGTATTTCTGTGTTCTCTGTTGAGATTCTCTATTTTCATTTATAATTCTGTTTTTTGATTCTTCTCCTTTTTTTACTTGATGAGTCTTATTTAAATTATTGAAAGGGGAAAATCTACATCCAACATTACAGTACCTGGGAAGGATCTCATTCAGAATTGATGTAGAAATAAAAACTTTTTCAGACATGCAAAAGTTAAGAGAATCAGTACTTCCAAACCAGCTTTACAACAAATGTTAAGCGGACTTATATAGTTAAGAAATACAAGGGAAGAAAAAAGATCTGTAAAATCAACCCCAAACAATTAAGAAAATGGCAATAGGAACATATATATCAATAATTATTTTAAGTTTAAATGGCTTAAATGGTCCAACCAAAAGACACAGACTGATTGGATGGATACAAAAGCAAGACCAATACATATGCTGTCTACAAGAAACCCACTTCTGACCTAAAGACACGTATAGACTGAATGTGAGAGGATAGAAAAAATATATTCCATGCAAATGGGAAGCAAAAGAAAGCTGTAGTAGCAATCCTCATATCAGACAAAATAGATCTTAAAATAAAGAGGATTACAAGAGATAAGAAAGGACACTACAGACGTGCATAATCGTGGCTGAGATGAGCTACCCCGCGCCCAGGGTTAGGGCGGTGGCCGAGAGGAGCTGTACCACGTTCAGGAGGCGGTGGCTGCTTGGGCACCGGAGGGCCGAGAGGAGCTGATCCACATTCAAAGCAGGAGGGGCGGCCTTGAGGAGATACCCCTCGTCCAAGGTAAGGTACAGCGGCTGCACCTTGCTGGAGCAGCTGGGAAGAGATACTCCACGACCAAGTGGAATATAAGAATCCAGTGTTCTGGGGAGGAAGGAACAAGATGGCGGAGGGATAAGACGGCAAGACCACTTTCTCCCCCACAAATTCATCAAAAGAACATTTGAACGCGGAGTAAAGTCCACAAAACAACTTCTGAATACTGGCAGAGGACATCAGGCTCCCAGAAAAGCAGCCTATTGTCTTCTAAAGGAGAGAGAAGAAATCCAGCCCCTCCCACCAGAACACCGACACATGCTTCCCTAACCAGGGAACCCAGACAAGTCACCCGTCCAACCCCACACACAGCGAAGAAACTACATAATAAAGAGAACTCCACAAACTGCAAGAAGAGGGAAAGGCCACCCCAACCAAAGCAATATAAGCAAGAGGAAGAGGCAGAGAAATACCCAGCAAGTAAAGGAACAAGATAATTGCCCACCAACACAAACAAAAGAAGAAGATATAGGGAATTTACCTGATAAAGAATTTCAAATTTTGATGGTGAAAATGATTCAAAATCTTGAAAGCAAAATGGAGTTACAGATAAATAACCTGGAGAAAAGGATTGAGAAGATGGAAGAAAGGTTTAATAAGGACTTAGAAGAAATAAAAAAGAGTCAATATACAATGAATAATGCAATAGATGAGATCAGAAACACTCTGGAGGGAACAAACAGTAGAATAACAGAGGCAGAAGACAGGATAAGCGAGCTAGAAGATAGAATTGTAGAAATAAATGAAACAGAGAGGAAAAAAGAAAAACGAATTAAAAGAAATGAGGACAATATTAGAGACCTCTGGGACAATGTTAAACATTCCAACATTCGAATCATAGGAGTCCCAGAAGAAGAAGACAAAAAGAAAGACCATGAGAGAATACTTGAGGAGATAATAGTTGAAAACTTCCCTAAAATAGGGAAAGAAATGATCACCCAAGTCCAAGAAACCCAGAGAGTCCCCAACAGGATAAACCCAAGGCGAAATACTCCAAGACACATATTAATCAAATTAACAAAGATCAAACACAAAGAACAAATATTAAAAGCAGCAAGGGAAAAGCAGCAAATAACACATAAGGGGATTCCCATAAGGATAACAGCTGATCTTTCAACAGAAACTCTTCAGGCCAGAAGGGAGTGGCAAGACATACTTAAAGTGATGAAAGAAAATAACCTACAGCCCAGACTACTGTACCCAGCAAGGATCTCATTCAAATATGAAGGAGAAATCAAAAGCTTTACAGACAAGCAAAAGCTGAGGGAATTCAGCATCACCAAACCAGCTCTCCAACCAATGCTAAAGGATCTTCTATAGACAGGAAACACAGAAAGAGCGTATAAACTTGAACCCAAAGCAATAAAGAAAATGGCTACGGGATCGTACTTATCAATAATTACCTTAAACGTAAATGGGTTGAAATTTTCAAAAAGGCTAGGAAACAATTCTCATAGCCATCAATAGTTCAGTGTTGAGTTCATGAATAGTTTTTAAAGTTTGGGACAAACTGTAGTATTTGCTATTTGAAGTACTATTTGTAATTGGCATATTACGATGTAACTTTGGTCTTCATTTCCAACTTAAAACGCCTAAAAATGCCTAACAGGTTTTTAGATTTGTGAATTTTAGTTGAAATGTATTTTATGATGTTACTAAACCTGCAGAAATATTGAAATATTTCAGAGAACTTATTCACTGTACATTTAATTTATTTTATTTATAAAAGTTATGAACTGTAGAGAGAAAAAAAAAAAAGAAAGGACACTACATAATAATCAAGGGATCAATCCAAGAGTAAGACATAGCAATTGTTAATGTCTCTGCACCCAACATAGGAGCACCTCTACATAAGACAAACACTAACAGACATAAAAGGAGAAATTGACAGTAAGACAATAATAGTAGGAGACTTTAACACCTCACTCACACCAATGGACAAATCATGCAAACAGAAAATTAATAAGGAAACACAAGTTTTAAATGATACATTAGATGAGATGGATCTCATTGATATCTTGAGGACATTCCATCCAAATGCAGAAGAATTCACCTTCTTCTCAAGTGCACACAGAGAATTCTCCAGGATAGACCATGTCTTGGGTCACAAATCAAACCTCAGTTAATTTAAGAAAATTTAAATTGTATCAAGCATTTTCTCCAACCACAATGCAGTTAGACTAGATATCAATTACAGGAAAAAAAAAAACCTCTAAGAAACACAAACAAATGGAGATTAAACAGCATGTTTGTAAATAGCCAACAGTTTATTGAAGAAATCAAAAGGGAAATAAAAAAAAATCTAGAAACAAATGACACTGAAAGTAAGACAACTCAAAGCCTACGGGATGCAGTGAAAGCAGTTCTAAGAGGGAAGTTTATAGCAATACAATCCTACCTCAACAAACAAGAAAAACATCGAATAAACTACTTAAATTTACACCTAAAACAACTGGGAAAAGAAGACCAAGAAAACCCCAGAATTAGTAGAAGATAAGATTGGTGAACATAGATGCAAAAATCCTCAACAAAATTTTAGCAAACAGAATTCAACAACACATCTAAAAGCTCATACCCCATGATCAAGCTGTGTTTATTCCAGGGATGAAAGAATTTCTCAATATAAAGAAATCAGTCAATGTGATACACCATATTAACAATTTGAAAGAGGAAAACAATATGATCGTCTCAATAGATATAGAAAAAGCCTTTGACAAAATTCAGCACCCATTTATGATTAAAATTCTTCAAAAAAATGGGCGTAGAATGAATCTACCTCAACATAATAAAGGCCATATATGATAAGAATATAGCAAACAGTATTCTCAATGGTGAAGTACTGAAAGCATTGCCCCTAAGATCAGGAACAAGACAAGGGTGTCTACTTTCACCATTACTATTCAACACATTTCAGGAAGTCTTAGCTACAGCAATCATAAGAAAAAGAAATAAAAGGAATCCAGATTGGAAAAGAATAAGTAAAGCTCTCACTGAAGATGACATGATACTGTGCATGGAAAACCCTAAAGATAGAATCAGAAAATTACTAGAGCTAATCAGTGAATTTAGCAAAGTTGCAGGATACAAAACCAACACACAGAAATCACTTGCATTTCTATACACTAACAGTTAAAAATCAGAAAGAGAAATTAAGGAATCAATCCCATTCACCATTGCAAAAAAAGAATTAAATATCTAGGAACAAACTTACCTAAGGAGACAAAATAACTATGAACAGAAAATTATAAGACACTGATGAAAGAAATCAAAGACAACATAAACAGATGAAGAGAGATTCCATGTACCTGGGTAGAAAGAATCAATATTGTGAAGATGAATATACTACCAAATGCAGTCTACAGATTCAATGTTATCCCTATCAAATTACCAATGGATTTTTTCTCAGAACTAGAACAAAAAAATTCACAGTTTATATGGAAACACAAAAGACCCTGAATAGGCAAAGTCATCTTGAGAAAGAAGAATGGGGCTGGAGGAATCAACCTTCCTGACTTCAGATTATACTACAAAGCTACGTTCATCAAGACAGTATGGTACTGGCACAAACACAGAAATATAAACCAATGGAGCAAGATAGAAAGCCCAGAAATAAACCCATGCACCCATGGGTACCTTATTTTTGACAAAGGTGGCAAGAACATACAATGGGGCAAAGACAGCCTCTTTGATAAATGGTGCTGGAAACACTGGACAGCTACGTGTAAACCAATGAAATTAAAACACTTCTTAACACCATACACAAAGATAAACTCAAAATGGATTAAAGACCTAAATGTAAGACCAGAAACTATTAAACTTAGAGGAAAACATAGGCAGAACACTTGATGACATAAATCAAAGCAAGATCCTCTATGACCCACCTCTTAGAGTAATGGAAATAAAAACAAAAGTAAACAAGTGGGACCTGATTAAACTTAAAAGATTTTGCACAGCAAAGGAAACTATAAGCAAGGTGAAAAGACAACCCTCAGGATGGGAGAAAACAACAGCAAATGAAACAACTGACAAAGGATTAATTTCCAAAATGCACAAGCAGCTCATACAACTCACTGCCAGAAAAACAAACAACCCAACCAAAAATAGGAAGAGACCTAAACAGACGTTTCTCCAAAGAAGACATACAGATGGCTAACAAACACATGAAAAGATGTCCAACATTGCTCATTATTAGAGAAATGCAAATCAAAACCACAATGAGATATCACTTCACACCGGTCAGAATGGCTGCCATCAAAAAGTCTACAAACAATAAATGCTGGAGAGTGTGTGGAGGAAATGGAACACTCTTGCACTATTGGTGGGAATGTAAATTGATACAGCCACCATGGAAGACAGTATGGAGATTCCTTAAAAAGCTAGAAATAAAACTACCATATGACCCAGCAATCCTACTCCTAGGCACATACCCTGAGGAAACCAAAATTGAAATAGACCCCTGTATCCCATTGTTCGTCCCAGCAAGCACTACTTACAATGGCTAGAACATGGAAACAACCTAGGTGTCTATCGACAGATGAATGGATAAAGAAGTTGTGGTACATATACACAATGGAACATTATTCAGCCATAAAAAGGAACACATTTCAGTCAGTTCTAATGAGGCTGATGAACCTGTTATACAGAGTGAAGTGAGTCAGAAAGAGAAAGTTAAATATCATATTCTAATGCATATATACGGAATCTAGACAAATGGTACTGAAGAATTTATTTTCAGGGCAGCAGTGGAGAAGCAAACATAGAGAATAGATTTAAGGACATAAGGAGAGGGGAGGAGAGGATGAGATGTATAGAAGGAGTAACATGGAAACTTACATTATCATATGTAAAATAGATAGCCAATAGGAATTTGCTGTATGGTTTAGGAACTCAAACAGGGGCTCTGTATCAATCTAGAGGGGTGGGACGGGGCAGGAGGTGGGAGGGAGTTTCAAAAGGGATGGGATATATGTATACCTATGGATGATTCATGTTGAGGTTTGACAGAAAACAACTAAATTCCATAAAGCAATTATCATTTAATTTTAAAAAATATCTGCCATGCAGAAGATGTGGGTTCAGTCTCTTTGTCAGGAAGATCCCGTGGAGGAGCAAACAGCAGATCATTCCAGTATTCTTGCCTGAAGAATCCTGTGGACAGAAGAGCCTGGCGGGCTATGGTCCTTCGGGGCACAAAGAGTTGGACATGACTGAGCATGCACTTTGGCATCTAATATCTGTTTAGTGCTAATTTAAGGCTGTGTTTTTTAGCTCTAGAATCTCCATTTGATTCTTTCTAATGTCAATAATTTTGTCACAATTTCTTGAGCATAGTAATCATAGTGTATTTTTTAAGTTGTATTAAATATTTGATAACTCAAATACTTGGATCACTGTTGGGTTTATTTATCTTATCTGTTTTATCTTGGTTTCCTTCTTCTGACTCATGGCATGTTTGTGATATTTTGTTGTTGTTGAATGCCATAAATTGTATATGAAGAGTTTAAAAATTTTCTCTAGATGATATTTCATCCTCTAGAAACAATTTACTTTTCTTCTGGGGGCCAGATATAGTAGAAGCAGATAACCTTAGTCATCAAGGATTAAAATTATTTCAGAATCTATTTTGTCTTCATGAGGGCTGATCCATAACTGGTTTACCTCTTCTAGGACAAAACCATTCAGAACTTTTACCTGAAAGCCTGGCAGACCCTGATCTTTAGTTTTCTAGTTTTTGTGCCTCTATTGCTATGAGACTTCCAAAAGCTCTGCTTAAGTTTTTAGCTATTTAGTTGTTGCTTTCCACTTGATTTCATGACATCTTGTCTTATGTAATTTAGAAATTGTGCTCAGAATTTGGAGCTCAATATTCTGTGGTTCCTTTTTTTTTTAATTGGATCTTGACCTTGAAGTCTAGGCTTTCTTAATAAAC
Source organism: Moschus berezovskii (assembly GCF_049115385.1). Lineage (NCBI taxonomy): Eukaryota > Metazoa > Chordata > Mammalia > Artiodactyla > Moschidae > Moschus > Moschus berezovskii. Next base: position 44,438,208 of record NC_142488.1, on the reverse strand, counting down.
ATAAATCCAATTTTTGTGTCCTATTTCATTAAATTTTTCAAAGTTCTGAATCACTACCTTTTGCTCTTCACCTTGGCTCCACACAGCTTAGGAATTGACAGATTCCTCAAGGAAAAAGAAGCAGCTCACCTCAATGTGTTTCCCTTCACTTAATCATTTAGACTTCGCTAATGCTGGTTTCCTTGCTTTATCTATGATACCTTTAAAAACTGTGCTCTTTTCGTATTTTATCTGGTTGTCATAGTTTCTATCATCCAAAGAATTCTATGAGAGACAATAACGTGTCATATTTGGAAGAAGTCCTTCCTGTAGAATTTCTGTAAAAATAATTGACAGTTTAAGAAAGATTCCCTCTATCCCTGGTTCACAGAGAAGCTCTAATATGAATGGATGTTAAATTTATTAAATGCCTTCTCTGTGTCTATTGAGATGTGATTTTTCTCCTTTATTCTGTCATTATAATATTGCATTAATTGATTTACAAATATTGCATTCCCAGAATAAACCCAGATTATTGCTTTCCCAGAATAAACCCTACTTCTCTGGTGGTGCAGTGTTAAAGAATCGGCCTGCCAATGCAGAAGATGCGGGTTCAATCCCTGCATAGGGAGGATCCCCTGGAGAAAGAAATGGCAACCTATTCCAGTATTCCTGCCTGGAGAATCCCATGGACAGAGGAGCCTGGTGGGCTACAGTCCAAGGGATTGCAAAGAGTCAGCCATGACTGAGCAACTAAACCACCAGTGTCAGTAAGGTCTGTAGTGATACTCCTTTTTCATTCCTAATATAAATTTATTTGTGACTTTTCACCTTAATCCAGTCAGGTATTGAGCTAATTTAAATCAGAGCTTCATTCCTAAGGATGATAATGATCTATTTCAGTTCATATTGACTCCAGTTAAAATCTCGGAGTGTTTATGAAGATCTCTCTGCATTGGCATGCCCTGAACTTTCAACAACCACCTAAGACTGCTGAAATCTCTGAGTAACAGCTCTTACTTGTAGACTGTGCAGAATAGTGATCACTTTGAGAGGAAAGCCAGCCTTTCTTGGTTTCCTTCTGCTTCTTGGTCTTAGCTGTACAGTCTTGATGCCTATGGTTCTATGATGCTTTTGAACGGTTGTTTTCCCCAATTTTTCCAGTTGTTTTCCATGTACTAGTTGGTCCAAAACAAGTAATTAATCTTTTGCTAGAATTTCTTCTTACATGATGTTAATATTATGCCTCAATTTTATTGAGAAAACTAAATAAAAATTCTTCTTAATGAATAAAGATCACATTTTTGTAGCCTTCAATTGCACATATTAAATAAAAGTACTTTGGGGTCTTTTTATTCAAAGGAATCCTTTTTTAACATGAATTAAGCTTTGTCACACTTTGTCAAAGATTTACCTAACAGAATTATCTAGTGGGAAGGATGTTGGCTTTAGTGCAGATACCACAACATCCATTCTTGACTCCTTTCTGACTTTCCTTTTAACAGTTATTGGAAGTTGAGAAATAAAACCCCTCAATTTTCTCACCTATCGTATACCAACATCCATTCTTGACTCCTTCTGACTTTACTTTTAACAGTTATTGAAAGTTAAGAAATAAAACCTCTCAATTTTCTCACCTATCATATATCAAGAGTTGGACTCTTATCGAGAGTTGGAGTTCTGTCTAGTAATGATTAAGTGGAATTACATGGAGAGGGCATCTTTCTCAAATTAAAAAAGAAAAACCTGGGAAGGAAAAATATTTTTACCATTAACCTCTTTATCTTTCTTCTTTGTACTTGCTTAGAATATAGATAATATCTTGTAGGAGCCCAGTCATCTTGTAAGAAGGAGGAAAGAAGCATGAGAGCAAACTAAGAAGTGGTTAAATAGTAACAGTCTGGATCCTTGAAGGGATCATTGAGCAACTGCATCAGTTCCAGACTGGCTATCATCAGACTCCTTATTAAATGCACTAACTAAGCATCTTGTGGAGAAGGAAATGGCAACCCACTCCAGTGTTCTTGCCTGGAGAATCCCAGGGACGGCGGAGCCTGGTCAGCTGCCGTCTATGGGGTCGCACGGAGTCGGACACGACTGAATCGACTTAGCAGCAGCAGCAGCGGCAGCAAGCATCTTGTTTTCTTAGGCCATTGCGAGTTAGCTTCCTGTTATTTGCAGCTGAAAATATTTCTAACTAATAGAGTTTAAAATTCAGAGTAACTTGGTTCTAATTCTAATGTGACCAGATTAAATTATTAAAAAATAATTGTATTTCTGTATACCAGCAATGATATTTAGAGAATTTAATTAAAGCAGGTTATCCCAGACTTCCCGGGGGGCAGAGTGGGTAAGAATCCACCTGCCAATTCAGGGGACATGGGTCTGATCCCTGGTCTGGGAAGATTCCAAATGCCATGGAGCAACAAAGCCGGTGTGCTACAACTACTGAGCCTGCACTTAAAAGCTCATGAGCTGCAACTGCCGAGACTGCGTGCTGCAACTACTGAAGTCCACGTGCCTTAGAACCCACACAGCACAACTACTGAGCCCACTATTGAAGTCTGCATACCTAGATCCTATGTTCCACAACAAGAGAAACCACTGCAATGAGAAGCCATAGACTGCAAGAAAGAATAGCCCTGGCTCACGACAGCTAGAGATAACCCATACAAGGCAATGAAGACCCAGTGCAACCAAAAACAAACAAACAGTTTATCCCTAGTGCCCAAATCTTGATCTTTAACTACCATTCCCACTAAGGGAACCAGAAATTTTTAGAATGATATCATTTTCTAGGCCTGGACCTGAAAGAATATGTGATAAACATGAGTTATCTTCATATGCTAGAAAAAACACACCTAAAGACTGACATCTAAAGGACATAGGAGGTATCATGAAGGGCCTTAACTGGCCACATTTGATCATTTGAGCACCAAGAAGATAATGGCTTCAATTTGTTGTAATACATTAAATAAATAAAAGCCCCATGAGTTCGTAGTGATACTCCAAAAACAAACAAATGAAAACAAGACGAAAAGAGAAGAAAGATCTTTGTCATTGTCTTTGTACAGGTTCTGGGTTAACAGAGATGGAGAGTTGCATACAGAAGATTTGTTGGGGATAAACATCTGTAAGAAGTTATGGAGGATAGGATTGACAAAAGGAGAATTTACTCTCAATAATAATATGTACTCAGTCTAACAGGAAGGTCTGGAGCTGGCTTGGCCATTCAGAGTTGTTCCAAATTGAGGACTGGACCTTTGTGTTCCTGCATAAGACACTCATTTGATACTACCTGCTCCCTGGGCAGAGGTGGGGAGGTGAAGGCATAAGTTTGAGTGAGGCAGTCCCCTGTAGCAGAGGATAGTTCTTAATGAGGGATATAGCTATGAGATATAGCTGATTTTCCCAGAAGATGGGGGATAATGTATTGGCCCTGAAAAAGATCTGAGCAGAGCACCACAGTATTCACTACAGCAATTATTTATAGAAGAATGCCACCCAATAAATATAGAAAGAATTAGACAATTCAGTTACCTATTTGCAGACTTTAAGGAGTGTCTTTGTGTGAGAGCAACACTATACTATCTGCATGTGCCCAGTGTCTTTGAAGGGGGAACTTGATCTGATGTTAACAGAAGTCACATCTTTCCCCAGGGTGCACAGGCAGTTATCACCTTGGTAGGAGATTGGGCAGGAGATGGAGGGGCTAGGACATGAGCTAGATATAAGCTGAGGTTTCTACTCTGCTCAGTTGCCATCCCCGCCTGGGGTTGGGCCTGGATCTCAAGCTGCTGGAGTAGAAGCACTGAGGGTCAAGTCCCAGATCCCTCCATTCCCTTTCAGTGTGTGCTCTCCCTACTCCAAGTACCAGCACCCTCGCCTCAGAGGTGGGGGGAGCAGCTCTGAAGCAAGAGAGGCTGATGCAGGTGCTGGGCATAGGTTGGGGTGCAAGCTGTGGGGGGTCACAATCAGTGACCCTGACCACTTTCAATGCCATGACTGTGTAAGCACCAGTAATGGCTACCCCTACTCTGCTCATATGCTGCTCCTGAACTGGGCCACCTTTATCCTCAGCTTCAGCAGCCCTTGCCCTGATGTGGAGCTGCTTCACAAAGCTGTCACTCAGCTCAGGCTGGGGTACACACTGGGGAGGTGATGGAAAACTGACAAGTGACCCATGAAGATTCAATGTGCACTCTCCACTCTGTTTTAGGAGTAAAGGTGTGTTCATTCCTCATGAGCAAAGTCCAGACTTCCCACAGCCTTCCTGTTAGTTCCATTAGCCCTCCAACCAGCCAAGGGAACTCACCTTTCTGATGTCAGACCCAAGGGCTAAGGCACCCAATCTGTGACTTGAACTGTCACTCCCCAGGGAGGATCTCTATTTAATCCACTTCCTTTTCTGAGTCCCCTCCTGGGGGAACAGATCCCAAACTGATTATTTTTCTTCCCTTCCCATCTGATTCTGTATGGATCTTTCTTATAGTCTTGACTGTACAAGAGTCTTTCTGCCAGTCTCCTGTTAGTTTTCAGGGAGAATTGTTCCACGTGAAGATGTATTTTTGGTGTGTTTTTAGCGGGAGGTGAGTTCTATCTCCTATTCCACAATCTTGGTCTTCTCATCTGTCTTGGCATTTTGGGATTTGGAATTTTGATTATCAAAAATCAACTGACTATCAATGTAAGGGTTTATTTCTGGAGTCTTGATTCTGTACCATTATGTATCCTTGTGACAATACCATACTGTCTTGATTACTGTAGTTTTTTTGTAATTTTTTGAAATGAAGTGAAAGTTTGTTCTTTCTCAAAAATTCTTTTGGTATTCTAAGCCTTTTTAGGTAAATTTCAAGGGGGAAAAAAATCAGGTTTTTATAAAGATTGTGTTGAATCAATAGATATAGCTAACAGGTAACTGTTTTTCCTAATTTCATAGAGACAGAGAAAGTGAAGCAAAATGAGATGGTAGAGGAATTCATTTCAACTGAAATAGAAAACCCCTGAACAAATCTAATGAAACAGAAATAAACAATTTACCAGAAAAAGAATTCAAAGCATTACTAGTAATAATGCTAACTGAATTAGGGAAAAGAATGTGTGAACACAGTGAGAAACTTAACAAGGAAATAGAAAATATTAAAAAGATCCAGTCATAATTGAAGAGCACAATAACCTAAATGAAAAACACACTAGAAGAAATTAACAGCAGACTAGGCTTCCCTGGTGGCTCAGAGGTTAAAGCGTCTGCCTTCAATGTGGGAGACCCGGGTTCGATCCCTGGGTCGGGAAGATCCCCTGGAGAAGGAAACGGTAACCCACTCCAGTATTCTTGCCTGGAGAATCCCATGGACGGAGAAGCCTGGTAGGCTACAGTCCACAGGGTCACAAAGAGTCGGACATAACTGAGCGATGGGACGGACAGACGGACGGAGGTTATACAGAAGAACACATAAGTGATCCGAAAGATAGGATAATAGAAATCACCCAATCAGAGCAGCAAAAAGAAAAGCAAATAAAAAATTAGAAAGAAATCTCTGGGACAATATTAAGCATGTCCATTTGCATTATGACCCCTTAAAGGAGAAGAGAAAGAGAAGGAGGTAAAAAATGTGCTTGATGGAATTATGGCTGAAAACTTCCAAATTTGAAGAAGGAAACAGATATCAAGCTAAAGGAAGCAGAAAGTCCCAAATAAGGTTAGCCCAAACAGACCTCACTGAGACATACTATAATTAAAAAGGTGAAAGTTAGAGAATTCTAAAGGCAAAGAGTCTAAGGCAAATTCTAAAGAGAAAAAGAATCATAGACAAGGGAACCCCGCCTGATTTTTCTGCAGAAACCTTGCAGGCTAGAAGTGAGTGGCATAATATATTTGCAGTGCTGAAGGGAAAAGCCTGCAACATAGCACTCTACCCAGCAAAATTATCATTTAGAATTGAGGAAGAGATAAAGAATTTCCCAGACAAGCAAAAACTAAGAGTTCATCAACACTAAACTGACCCTAAAAGAAATGATAAAGTGTCTTCTCTCAGTGGGAAAAAAAAAAAAAAGGCTATAACAAGAAGTAAATATCTATAGGAAAAGCAAACTCCTACTAGAAAAAGCAGATATTAAAGGCTGAGAATCAACCACTTAAATAAGCTAGTGTAAATATTAAAAGACAAAAATTTGTAAAACAGCTATAACTACAGTAATAAGAGGATGAACATGAAGATGTAACATAGGACACCAAAAACATAAAATGTGGCAGAGGAGAGGGAGGAATGTAGATCTTTTAGAATGTGTTTCAGTTTAAATAACTACCAGTGTAAAACCAGTAGATAAATTTATAAGTCAACATATATGAACCCATGGTAACTGCAAATCAAAAACCTACAATAGATATGCAAAAACTAGAGAGAAAGGAACTCAAACACACTAAAGGAAATCATCAAACTACAAGCAAATAAAAAAAGAAGAAAAGAACAGAGAAGAACTCTAAAAACAACCAGAAAACAAGTAACAAAATGGTAATAAGAGCGTACCTATCAGTAATCAATTTAAATGTCAATGGACTAAACGCCACAATCAAGAGTCATAAGGTGGTTTATTGGATAAAAGGAAAAGACCCATCTATATGCTACTTACAAGAGACTTACTTCAGAGCTCAAGAAACACAAAGACCAAAAGAGAGGGAATGGGAAAAAATATTTCAGGCAAGGTGAAATAACAAAAAGCGGGTATTTCAATACTCAGACAAAATGGACCCTAAAATAAAGTCTATAGCAAAAGAGAAGGACACTATATAATGATAGAAGGATACATAAAAGGAGAGGATATAACACTCATTAATATATATGCACCTAGTACAGGAGCACCTGAATACATAAAGCAAATATTAACAGACATAAACGAAGAAATTGACAATAATATAATAGTAATACGGGACTTTAACACTCCACTTATATCAATGGACATATCATCCAGACAGAAAATCAATAAAGAAATAGTAGTCTTTTATGACACATTAGGCCAATTAGACTTAATAGATACAGGACATTCCATCCAAAAACAACAGAATGCATATTCTTTTCAAGTCCATGTGGAATGTTCTCCAGGATAAATCACATGCTGGGGCACAAAACAAGTCTCAACAAATTTAACAGTATAGAAATCACATCAAATATTTTTTTTCTGACCACAGTGGTATAAAAATAGAAATCAATTACAGGGAAAAAAGTAGAAAAAGCACAAGCATGTGTAGACTAACTAACATGCTACTAAAAAACCGGTGGGTCAATGAAGAAGTTTAAAAGGAAATCAGAAAATACCTTGAGACAGATCAAAGTGGAAACACAACTTTCCAAAATCTATGGGATGCACTAAAGGCAGTTCTAAAAGGAAAGTTTATAAGCCTACCTCAAGAAACAAAATTCTTAAATAGATACCCTAACCAACCATGTAAAGGAGTTAGAAGAATCAAATAGAGCCCAAAGTCAGCAAAAAGAAATAATAATAAAGATCAGAGAGGAAATAAATAAAATAGAGATAAAAATAGAAAAGATCAATGAAATCAAGAGTTGGATTTATGAAAAGACAAATAAATTGATAAATCTTTAGTCAGGCTCTTCAAAAAAAAAAAAAAAAGAAAACCCAAATAAAAGAATGAAACATAGAAGAAATAACAATTGATATCATAGAGATACAAAAAATAATAAGAGAGTAATATGAATGGTTATATGCCAATAAATTGGACAACCTAAAAGACACAGAAAAATTTCTAGAAACATAAAATCTTCCAAGGCTGAATCAAGAAGAAATACACAATCTGAACAGATTGATCTCTAGCAGTGAAATTGAATTTGTAATACATTCTCAGCAAGCAGAAGTCCAGTCCTGGATGGTTTCACAGGGGAGTTCTACCAAACATACAAAGAAGAGCTAATACTTGTCTTTCTCAAGCTATTAAATAAAAAAAAAAACCGAAGAAGATGGAATACTTCCACTATTACTCTGATACCAAAACCAGATGAAGACATACAAAAAAGGAAATTATATGCCAATATCTTTGATGATATTGCAAAAATCCTCAATAAAATATTAGCAAAATGAATTCAATAATATATTAGAAGGATCATATACCTTGATTTGGGGCCCCTGGTAGCTCAGCTGATAAAGAATTTGCCTGCAATGCAGGAGACCCTGGTTTGATTCCTGGGTTGGGAAGAACTCCTGGAGAAGGGATAGGCTACCTACTCCAGTATTTTGGGGCTTCCCTGGTGGCTAAATTGGTAAAGAATCTGCCTGAAATTCAGGAGACCTGGGTTTGATCCCTGGGTTGGGAATATCCTTGGAGGAGGACATGGCAACCCACTCCAATATTCTTGCCTGAGAATCCCCAAGGACAGAAAAGCCTGGTGGGCTACAGTCCATGGAGTCGCAAAGAGTGCATAACTGAGCAACTAAGCACAGCACAGCATGTACCTTGATCAAGTGGGATATTCCAAGGTGGAGCAATATTTTTCTACAAGTAACAAATGTTGGTGAAGATGAGGAAGAAAAGGAACTCTTGTACATGAAAAAGAAGCTCTTGTACATCTATAGTGGGGATGTAAATTGTTGCAGCCACTGTGGAAAACAAGTGTGGAGATTCCTCAAAAAACTAAAAATGAAACTATCATATGCTGCAACAATTCCACCTCTGGGTATATATCTGAAAAAACAAAGCCACTAATTTGAAAAAGTGCATTGTTGATCACCCCAGTCATCATTGTTGTTGTTCAGTCTATAAGTCGTGTCTGACTCTTTGTGACTCCATGGACTGTAGCATGCCTGACTCCCCTGTCCTCCACTCTCTCCTGGATTTTTCTCAAATTCATGTCCATTGAGTCAGTGATGCTATCATAGCAGCACTATTTACAATAGCCAAGATATGGTAGCACCTAAGTGTCCATCAACTGATGAATGGATGAAGAAGATATGGTTTATGTACACAATGGAATATTACTCAGCCATAAAGGTGAGTAAAATTCTGCCACTTGCATCAGCGTGGATGGATCTTGAACATATTAAGGTTACTGAAATATGTCAGATAGAAAAATACAAATACTTTATGTTATCACTTATATGTGGATTCTAAAAAAATGAATGAATATAAGGAAATAGAAATAGATTTACAGATGTAGAGGACAGACTAATGGTTACAATGGGGAGAGGGAATGGGGGGGTAAGATAAGGATATGGGATTAAGAGATGCAAACTACTATATATAGAATAAATAAGCAATAATGATATATTGTACAGCACAGGGAAATATAGCCATTATTATGTAAAAACATTATTTTTTAAACTTTTTTTAAAAATTTAATTGGAGGATAATTGCTTTACAGTGTTGTCTTTATTTCTGCCATACAGCAACATGAATCAGCCATAAATGTACATGTATCCCCTCCCTCTTGAGCCTACCACCCCTCTATCCCACCCCTCTAGGTCATCACAGAGCAACAGGCTAAGCTCCCTGTGTCATACAGCAACTTCCTGCTAGCTATCTGTTTTACACATGGTAATAAATATATTTCAATGCTGCTCTCTCAATTCATTCTAATTTTTTTTTAATGTGGACCATTTTTAAAGTCTTTATTGAATTTGTCACAGTATTGTTTCTGTTTTTATGTTCTGGTTTTTTGGCCACGAAGCATGTGGGATCTTAGCTCCCTGAACAGGGACTGATATTGGAAGTTGAAGTGTTAACCATTGAATGGCCAGGGAAGTCCCTGTAATAACTTTAAATGGGGTATAACCTATAAAAAAATGGAACCACTGTGTTGTAAACCTGAAGATAATGAATATTGAAATCAACTATACTTCAGTAAAAATGTACCAAGGCAATTCAATGGAGAAAGCATAGTCTTTTCAAGAGATGGTGCTGGGATAATTGGATATCCATATGCAAAAGGATAGATTTGTACCCTTAACTCACAACATACACAAAAATTCAGTCAAAATGGGTTGTAGACCTAAGTGTAAGTAAGTGCTAAACTGTAAAACTTTTAAAGGAAAATGCGGAGAAGGAACAAGATGGCGGAGGAATAGGATGGCAAGACCACTCTCTCCCCCACAAATTCATCAAAAGAACATTTGAACGCAGAGTAAAGTCCACAAAACAACTTCTGAATGCTGGCAGAGGACATCAGGCACCCAGAAAAGCAGTCCATTGTCTTTGAAAGGAGGTAGGAAAAAAACATAAAAGATAAAAAGAGACAAAAGAGGTAAGGACGGAGCTCCGTCCCAGGAAGGGAGGCTTTAAAAAGAGAGAAGTTTCCAAACACCAGGAAACGCTCTCACTGGCTAGTCTGTGGTGAGCCTTGGAACCTCAGAGGGCCACATAACCAGGAGGAAAAAAGAAAGAAATAATTAAAACCCACAGATTATCCACCAAAGGGTAACTCCCAGTGGAGAAGCAGCACAGACGCCTGCATATGCCATTAGCAAGCGGGGGCTGGGCAGGGAGGAGATGGCTGAACTGCTTAGAGAGAGGACTGGGCTTGAATGCCGCGAGAACAATCTGAGAGATCTAGCAGGGAATAGCAAAGCAGAATGGGATAGCTTCGCCACGAAAAGATGGAAAGCTCTAACCTAAGACTCCACCAGCCCCACTCACAGAACAAAGGGCTGAGCAGAGGGAGCCGGCTGCGGTCGGCCCATCCCCCATCCCCCGCTGAGACAGGCAGGGAGGTCAGCCAGAGCCGGAGGGGGCAACCACGGCCCCAGAAAGGCATCCGAAACAAACTGCAGGCAGGCTTGTTGCTAATCAAGACTTCTTGGGCTCGGGCCAGTCGATATCCGCCTGAGAAGGTGTGCTGGTTGTACACCCAGAAAACCGAGTGGCAGGGACTGGGGAGGCGATAAGTTACAGCGACCGCACTCGCCAACCACCTGGTCACCTGAGCTGCTCAGACTGGGGAAGGCACAAAACGCAGACCCAGCCAAGTCTGCACCTTTGTGGAGTACCCGAGAAACTGAACTTGAGACGCTCAGACCTGGGAAGTGCATACAACCCAGCACCGACCTCGGACAGTTCCCAGCAGAGCAACCTAGAGCCTGTGCAGTGTAGATTGGGACAACGCATGCGCTGTGAGTGGGGGCAAGCCCAGTGTGGCCGAGACGCTGCGAGCACTCCTGACAGACGCCAGAGATATTTGTCTGCAGCGTTCCTCCCTTTCCAGAACAGGACTGAACAACTGAGCCTTAAAAACTGTCCACCCACCCCCTAGTATCAGGGCGGAAATTAGACACTGAAGAGACCAGCGAAGAGAAGCTAAAACAGAGGGAACCATCTTGGAAATGACAGATAGAGAAGTCTAGAGGCTACTCCAAGAATAAGACCAAAAACCAGAGGCAAGAGGCTTAAGCCCGAATGCTGAGAACACCAGAGAACTCCTGACTCCAGGGAACATTAATCGATAGGAGCTCATCAAACGCCTCCATACCTACACTAAAACCAAGCACCACCCAAGGGTCAACAAGTTCCAGAGCAAGACATACCACGCAAATCCTCCAGCAACACAGGAAAATAGCCCTCAGCTTCAATATACAGGTTGCCCAAAGTCACTCCAAACCCACTGACATCTCATAACTCATTAATGGACACTACATTGCACTCCAGAGAGAAGAAATCCAGCTCCACCCACCAGAACACCGACACAAGCTTCCCAAACCAGGGAAACTTGACAAGTCACCCATCCAACCCCATACACAGGAGGAAACGACATAATAAAAAGAACTCCACAAACGACCAGAAGAGGGAAAGGCCACCCCAAGCAAAGCAATATAAGCAAGAGGAAGAGGCAGAGAAATACCCAGCAAGTAAAGGAACAAGATAAATGCCCACCAACACAAAGAAAAGAGGAAGATATAGGGAATCTACCTGATAAAGAATTTCAAATTTTGATGGTGAAAATGATTCAAAATCTTGAAAGCAAAATGGAGTTACAGATAAATAACCTGGAGAAAAGGATTGAGAAGATGGAAGAAAGGTTTAATAAGGACTTAGAGGAAATAAAAAAAGAGTCAATATACAATGAATAATGCAATAGATGAGATCAGAAACACTCTGGAGGGAACAAATAGTAGAATAACAGAGGCAGAAGACAGGATAAGCGAGCTAGAAGATAGAATTGTAGAAATAAATGAAACAGAGAGGAAAAAAGAAAAACGAATTAAAAGAAATGAGGACAATATTAGAGACCTCTGGGACAGTGTTAAACGCTCCAACATTTGAATCATAGGAGTCCCAGAAGAAGAAGACAAAAAGAAAGATCATGAGAGAATACTTGAGGAGATAATAGTTGAAAACTTCCCTAAAATGGGGAAGGAAATAATCACCCAAGTCCAAGAAACCCAGAGAGTCCTTAACAGGATAAATCCAAGGCGAAATACTCCAAGACACATATTAATCAAATTAACAAAGATCAAACACAAAGAACAAATATTAAAAGCAGCAAGGGAAAAGCAGCAAATAACACACAAGGAGATTCCCATAAGGATAACAGCTGATCTTTCAGCAGAAACTCTTCAGGCCAGGAGAGAATGGCAAGACATACTTAAAGTGATGAAAGAAAATAACCTACAGCCCAGATTACTGTACCCAGCAAGGATCTCATTCAAATATGAAGGAGAAATCAAAAGCTTTACAGACAAGCAAAAGCTGAGAGAATTCAGCATCACCAAACGAGCTCTCCAACAAATGCTAAAGGATCTTCTCTAGACAGAAAACACAGAAAGGGTGTATAAACTCGAACCCAAAGCAATAAAGAAAATGGCAACAGGATCATACTTATCAATAATTACCTTAAACGTAAATGGGTTGAATGCCCCAACCAAAAGACAAAGGCTGGATGAATGGATACAAAAACAAGACCCCCATATATGTTGTCTATAAGAGACCCACCTCAAAACGAGGGACACATACAGACTGAACGTGAAGGGCTGAAAAAAGATATTCCATGCAAATAGAGACCAAAAGAAAGCAGGAGTAGCAATACTCATATCAGATAAAATAGACTTTAAAACAAAGGCTGTGAAAAGAGACAAAGAAGGAAACTACATAATGATCAAAGGATCAATCCAAGAAGAAGATATAATAATTATAAATATTTATGCACCCAATATAGGGGCACCGCAATATGTAAGACAATTACTAACAAGTATGAAAGGGGAAATTAACAACAATGCAATAATAGTGGGAGATTTTAATACCCCACTTACATCTATGGATAGATCAACTAAACAGAAAATTAACAAGGAAACACAAACTTTAAATGATACAATAGACCAGTTAGACCTAATCGATATCTATAGGACGTTTCACCCCCAAACAATGAATTTCACCTTTTTCTCAAGTGCACACGGAAACTTTTCCAGGATAGATCACATCCTGGGCCATAAATCTAGCCTTGGTAAATTCAAAAAAATTGAAATCATTCCAAGCATCTTTTCTGAACCACAATGCAGTAAGATTAGATCTCAATTACAGGAAAAAAACCATTAAAAATGCCAACATATGGAGACTGAACAACACGTTGCTAAATAATGAACAAATCATAGAAGAAATCAAAAGAGAAATTAAAATATGCATAGAAATGAATGAAAATGAAAACACAACAGCCCCAAAACTCTGGGATACTGTAAAAGCAGTGCTAAGGGGGAAGTTCATAGCAATACAGGCACACCTCAAGAAACAAGAAAAAAGTCAACTAAATAACCTAACCCTACATCTAAAGCAACTAGAAAAGGAGGAAATGAAGAACCCCAAGGTTAGTAGAAGGAAAGAAATCGTAAAAATTAGGTCAGAGATAAATGCAAAAGAAACAAAAGAGACCATAGCAAAAATCAACAAAGTCAAAAGCTGGTTCTTTGAAAAGGTAAATAAAATGTACAAACCACTTGCCAGACTCATCAAGTAACAAAGGGAGAAGAACCAAATCAATAAAATTAGAAATGAAAATGGAGAGATCACAACCGACAACACAGAAATACAAAGGATTATTAGAGAATACTATCAGCAATTATATGTCAATAAAGTGAATAACATGGAAGAAATGGACAAATTCCTAGAAAAGTACAACTTTCCAAAACTGAACCAGGAAGAAATAGAAAATCTGAACAGACCCATCACAAGCACGGAACTAGAGGCTGTAATCAGAAATCTTTCAGCAAACAAAAGCCCAGGTCCAGACAGCTTAACAGCTGAATTCTACCAAAAATTTAGAGAAGAGCTAACACCTATTCTACTCAAACTCTTCCAGAAAATTGCTGAGGAAGGGAAACTTCCAAACTCATTCTATAAGGCCACCATCACCCTAATCACAAAACCTGGTAAAGATCCCACAAAAAAAGAAAACTACAGGCCAATATCACTGATGAACATAGATGCAAAAATCCTGAACAAAATTCTAGCAATCAGAATCCAACAACACATTAAGAAGATCATACATCATGACCAAGTGGGCTTTATCACAGGAATGCAAGGATTCTTCAATATCTGCAAATCAATCATCGTAATACACCACATTAACAAACTGAAAAATAAAAATCATATGATTATCTCAATAGATGCAGAGAAAGCCTTCGACAAAATTCAACATCCATTTATGATAAAAACCCTCCAGAAAGTGGGAATAGAAGGGATATACCTCAACATAGTAAAAGCTATATATGACAAACCCACAGCAAGCATTATCCTCAATGGTGAAAAACTGAAAGCATTTGCCCTAAAGTCAGGAACAAGACAAAGGTTCCCATTCTCCCCACTACTATTCAACATAGTTCTGGAAGTTTTGGCTACAGCAATCAGAGCAGAAAAAGACATAAAAGGAATCCAAATTGGAAAAGAAGAAGTAAAACTTTCACTGTTCGCTGATGACATGATCCTCTACACAGAAAACCCTAAAGACTCTACCAGAAAACTACTAGAGCTAATCAATGAATACAGTAAAGTTGCAGGATATAAAATCAACACACAGAAATCCCTTGCATTCCTATACACTAATAATGAGAAAATAGAAAGAGAAATTAAGGAAACTATTCCATTCACTGTTGCAACGAAAAGAATTAAATACTTAGGAATATATCCACCTAAGGAAATAAAAGACTTGTACATAGAAAACTATAAAACACTAGTGAAAGTAATCAAAGAGGACACTAATAGATGGAGAAATATCGTGGATTGGAAGAATAAATATTGTGAAAATGAGTATATTACCCAAAGTAATTTATACATTCATTGCAATCCCTATCAAGCTACCAACGATATTTTTCACAGAACTAGAACAAATAATCTCAATAATTTGTATGGAAATACTAAAAACCTCGAATAGCCAAAGCAATCTTGAGGAAGAAAAATGGAACTGGGGGAATTAACCTGCCGGACTTCAGGCTCTACTACAAAGCCACAGTCATCAAGACAGTATGGTACTGGCATAAAGACAGAAATATAGATCAATGGAACAAAATAGAAAGCCCAGAGATAAATCCACGCACCTATGGACACCTTATCTTTGACAAAGGAGGCAAGAATATAAAATGGAGAAAAGACAGTCTCTTTAACAAGTGATACTGGGAAAACTGGTCAGCCACTTGTAAAAGAGTGAAACTAGAACACTTCCTAACACCATACTCCAAAATAAACTCAAAATGGAATAAAGATCTAAATATAAGACCAGAAACGATAAAACTCCTAGAGGAGAACGTAGGCAAAACACTCTCTGACATAAATCACAGCAGGATCCTCCAAGACCCACCTCCCAGAATATTGGAAATAAAAGCAAAAATAAATAAATGGGACCTAATTAAAATCAAAAGCTTCTGCACAGCAAAGGAAACTATAAGCAAGGTGAAAAGACAGCCTTCAGGATGGGAGAAAATAATATCAAATGAAGCAACTGATAAAGGATTAATCTCCAAAATATACAAGCAGCTCCTACAGCTCAATTCCAGAAAATAAATGACCCAATCAAAAAATGGGCCAAAGAAGTAAACAGACATTTCTCCAAAGAAGACATACAGATGGCTAACAAACACATGAAAAAATTCTCAACATCCCTCATAATCAGAGAAATGCAAATCAAAACCACAATGAGATACCATTTCACACAAGTCAGAATGGCTGCTATCCAAAAGTCTACAAGCAATAAATGCTGGAGAGGGTGTGGAGAGAAGGGAACCCTCTTACACTGTTGATGGGAATGCAAACTAGTAAAGCCACTATGGAGAACAGTGTGGAGATTCCTTAAAAAACTGGAAATAGAACTGCCATATGAGCCAGCAATCGCACTCCTGGGCATACACACCGAGGAAACCAGAATTGAAAGAGACACATGTACTCCAATGTTCATTGCAGCATTGTTTATAATAGCCAGGACATGGAAGCAACCGAGATGTCCATCTGCAGACGAATGGATAAGAAAGCTTTAGTACATATACACAATGGAGTACTACTCAGCCATTAAAAAGAACGCATTTGAACCAGTTCTAATGAGGTGGATGAAACTAAAGCCTATTATACAGAGTGAAGTAAGCCAGAAAGAAAAACACCAATACAATAGACTAAGGCATATATGCGGAATTCAGAAAGATGCAAATGATAACCCTGTATACGAGACAGCAAAAGAGACACAGATGTATAAAACAGTCTTTGGGACTCTGTGGGAGAGGGTGAGGGTGGGATGGTTTGGGAGAATGGCATTGAAACATGTATATTATCATATGTGAAACGAATAGCCAGTTCAGGGTCGATGCATGTTACAGGATGCTCGGAGCTGGTATGTGGGGATGACCCAGAGGGAGGATAAGGGGAGGAGGGTTGTGGGAGTGGGGTTCGGGAGGGGGAACTCATGTACACCCGGGGTGGATTCATGTCAATGTATGGCAAAACCAACCAATATAATATTGTAAAAAGATTAGCCTCCAATAAAACTTAAAAAAATAAAAAATACAAAAATAAAGAAAATGGAAGATAAATTCTTAGTGATGTTGGGTTAGGCAAAAATGTCTAATATATAACACCGAAAGCAAAATACATGAAAGATAAAATTAATAAATTGGACTTCATCAAAATTATAAAACTTTTGTGCTTCAAAGGACATTAAGAAATTGAAAAGGGAATCCACAGACCAGAAAAGAATATTTGCAAATTGTATTTCTGGCAAATGACAGTGTCCAGAATGTATGAAAACTTTTATAACTCAATAATAAAAAAGCATATAAATTGAAAAGTGAGGAAAACTTTTGAATACACATTTCACCAAAGAATACATACAAATGACCAATAAACACAAGAAAAGGTGCTCAACATTCATTAATCTTTAGGGAAATGTGAACAAAAACCACAATGACACACCACTTTATACCCAATAGAATGTCGGTAAGAATGTGGAGAAATTGGAGCATTCAAGCATTGCTGGTGAGACTATAAAATGGGATAAACCACTTTGGGAATAAAACAACTTGGCTGTTTCTTAAAAAAAGTTACCATAAATTCAGCAATTCTCTATGTATCTCCTCAAGAGAAATGAAAACATAACATAGACTATATCTTGACCTCTAATCTTCATAGCAACATTATTCATAATAGCCAAAAAGCAGGAAGAATTCAAATGTCCATAAACTTATATATGAATACAAAATGTGTTATATAAAAAGGAATGAAGTACATATACATGGGATAATATGATAAACCTCAAAAACATGCTAAAAGGAAGAAGCCAGAAACAAAATAACATATATTGTGTGATTTAATTTAATTTTTTGTATAATCTTTTGCCATGCTGGATGGCCCGTGGCATCTTAATTCCCCGACCAGTGATCAAACCTGCACTGCCTTTATTGGCAGCACAGAGTCTTAACCACTGGACCACCAGGGAAGTCCCTGCATGATTCCATTTATATGAAATGTCCAAAAGAGGCAAATATATAGGGATGAAAAACAGTTTAATGGTTGCTTAGAGGGAGGAATTGGAGTGGGTCTTGCAAACGTGATGCAGGATCTTTTAGGAGTGATGGAAATATTCTTAAACTAGATTGTGTGGCTGGCCTCCCAGTTCTATAAATTACTAGGAATCATTGAACTGTACGTGTAAAATGGGTGAATTTGTGACATATAAATTATTCATCAATAAACCTATTTTTTAAAAAGTCAAAGCAGGCATGGTTCTTACCCACAAGGTGTGAGGTACCTGACATTTAGCTGAGGAGACAGATCTGCAAATGTAGTATTTTAAGCTAATTTCATTTATAGAAGTATATTCAATGTGCTTGAATTGAATTATGATTCATGCTTAATCTTAAAATTAAAAATTCTTCTTGGAAAATGTGGATTCAAGATCCTGAACTCTCTTCTCATTGTGGAGCAGTCTCTCTCCAAATATATATCCCAGTATAATAGTGTATAATGGAGAAGTATAATGGAGAAGGAAATGGCAACCCACTCCAGTGTTCTTGCCTGGAGAATCCCAGGGACGGGGGAGCCTGGTGGGCTTACGTCTATGGGGTCACACAGAGTCGGACACGACTGAATTGACTTAGCAGTAGCAGCTTAGCATAATAGTGTAGGGAAAGACAGAATGGAAAGGCTACATACAGTCGTTACTTTTGAGTAGTTTATATATAAGTCCATAAATAGAAGTTTTCCTAGTCATTCTGTCTCTTTGTCTCTTTCTTTCTGTCTGTTTTCTCTTCCAGGTGAAAGATGCTAAAATTATTGCCTTGAGATAAATCAGTTCAGTTCAGCCACTTAGTCATGTCTGACTCTTTGTGACCCCATGGACTGCAGCATGCTAGGCTTTCCTGTCCATCACCAACTCCCAGAGCTTTCTCAAACTCATGTCCATTGAGTCGGTGATGCCATCCAATTATCTCATCCTCTGTCATCCCCCTCTCCTCCTGCCTTCAATCTTTCCCAACATCAGGGTCTTTTCCAGTGAATCAGTTCTTCGCATCAGGTGGCCAAAGTATTGGAGTTTCAGTTTCAGCATCAGTCCTTCCAATGAATATTCAGGACTGATTTCCTTTAGGATGGACTGGTTGGATCTCCTTGCAGTCCAAGGGACTCTCAAGAGTCTTCTCCAACACCATAGTTCAAAAGCATCAATTCTTCAGTTCTCAGCTTTCTTTATAGTCCAACTCTCACATCCATACATGACTACTGGAAAAACCATAGCTTTGACCATATGGATCTTTGTCGACAAAGTAATGTCTCTGCTTTATAATACATGCTGTCTAGGTTTGTCATAACTTTTCTTCCAAGGAACAAGTGTCTTTAAATTTCATGGCTGCAGTCACCATCTGCAGTGATTTTGGAGCCCAAGAAAATAATTTGATTCAGTAGTTGTTGCCCTCTGAGTGGAGAAAAACAAATGTATTTGCTTGGCTAAACCCATTCCATGACAGATTTTTAAGGAGTGAGTGTAAGATGGAGAGATTATTTGAAAGAGACCTGAAAATAACCAATATGAAATTTGACTGAAATTCTTCACAACTCCCACAGCACATAACTAAGACATTGGTTGAAGTATCTTGTAGAATTTACTTACTGAATTCCTGGACCTGAACTGTTTTACCAGTTTGGATATCTCAGAAACTTATGGAATTTAGAATGCCAGAGCAAGGGCCTTCAAGTTAAAAAGATAAACCAGAATTTACTACTGGAATCTCTTAGGCTTTCTTGGAGAGATTTAATTTCTTTAAACAATTTTTAACAGTTTAAGTACTATAGTTGATTTACAATGTTGTATTAGTTTCAAGTGTATAGCAAAGTAATTCAGTCGTACATATCTATATCTATTCTTTTCAAAATTTTTCCCATGGACAGGGAGGCCTGGCGGGCTGTGATTCATGGGGTCAGAAAGAGTCGGACATGACTGAGCGACTGAACTGAACTGAACTGATAGATTATTATAAAATATTAACTAAGTTTCATTTGCTATACAGCAGGTCTTGATTGGTTATCTATTTTATATATGTTGCTGTTGTTGTTTAGTCACTAAGTCGTGTCTAACTCTGCGACTTCATTGACTGCAGCTTGCCAGACTTCTCTGTCCATAGGATTTTCCAGGCAAGAATACTGGAGTTGGTTGCCATTTCCTTCTCCAGGGGATCTTCCTGACCCAGGGACTGAACCCGTGTCTCCTGCTTGGCAAGTGGATTCTTTGCCACTGAGCCACCTGGGAAACCCATTTTACATATAGTAGTGTGTATTTGTTGTTGGTGTTCAGTCTCTGAGTCATGCCCAAATCTTTGGGACCCCATGGACTCTAGCACGCCAGGCCCTTCTATCCTTCACTCTCTCCCAGACTTTGCTCAAATTCATGTCCATTGTGTTAGTGATGCTGTCTAACTATCTCATCCTCTGCCACCTACTTCTCCTTTTGCCTTCAATCTTTTCCAGCATCAGAGTCTTTTCCAATGAATCAGCTCTTTGTATCAAGTGTCAAAAAGTATTGGAGCTTCAGCTTCAGCATCAGTCCTTCCAGTGAATATTCAGGGTTGATTTCCTTTAAGATTGACTGGTTTGATCTCCTTGTAGTTCAAGGGACTCTCAAGAGTCTTCTCCAGCACCACAATTTGAAAGCATCAATTCTTTGGTGCTCAGCCTTCTTTATGGTCCAACTCTCACATCCATACATGACTGCTGGAAAAACCATAGCTTTGACTATATGGACCTGAAAGGTTGTTGCTGAACCTTGAAAAGACGCTGGGATTCTTGGCCTCTGGAGGAGAAGAATTCAGTCCTGGCCCAGAGGCGAGGTTTGATTGCTCAGAGCTTTTGTGTAATAAAGTTTTATTAAAGAATAAAGGAGATAGAGAAAGCTTCTGACATAGACATCAGAAGGGGGCAAAAAAAGTGCCCACTTGCTAGTGTTAGCAATGGAGTTATATACTCTCCAATGAATCCAAAGAATGTCTGGGGTTGTAAAGACCTCAGGAGACCTACTCCTATAATTTACATTCTAAGATAACAGAATTAGCCAGAAGTTTTAATCCAGAGACTGTCCTCAGGCAGGATACATTATTATTATTACATAATCCTTGTAAAGACCAGACCTACTCCTATAATTTACATTTTAAAATAACAGGATTAGCCAGAAGGTTTAATCCAGAGACTGTCCTCAGGCAGAATACATAATCCTAAGGAATGTAGAGGGAAAAAAGCTTGTCCTTTCTTCCTCCTTGAGAATTCCAGATACCTCTCTCCTTGGGAACCCCTAGACTTTTTATCAACCTGCCTAGGAATTGACTCTCTCAGACCTTTGTCAGCAAAGTGATGTCTCTGCTTTTTAATATGCTGTCTAAGTTTGTCATATCTTTCCTTCCAAGGAGCAAGTGTGTATATGTGTTAATCCAAAATGCCTAATTTTTCCATTTTTGTCATTGGATTTTATCAGAAACATGGAAAAGGAGAAGCCCCTTACCCAAGCTGCTAATGCTGCTGCTGCTGCTAACTCTCTTCAGTCATGTCTGACTCTGTGAGACCCCATAGATGCAGCCCACCAGGTTCCTCTGTCCCTGGGATTCTCCAGGCAAGAATACTGGAATGGCTTGCCATTTCCTTCTCCCCCTTTACCCAAGACTGTAGCCTTATTGTCCACAATTTTAAATTTCACAATTCTACTGATGTACTTTCATGTGATTGCGGGAAGCAAAGGATGAACTGTGGCCACATGGGGGCAGCAGATGCTTAGCTTTTCTAGCTTACTCTCCTGGAACTGTGAACATATTGATTCTCTTTGATCTAAATGCCTTTTCCAGACTGCCCAACTAAGAGAAATGACTATCCTTAAAATACTAAAAACAGAAACTTCATGTGTTAATTAGAGGTTGGACAAGAGCTTGCTTTTTTTTTTTTTTAATGATTTTTTCAGAAGTCACTGAGAGCAAAGGACTGTTTTTAACTCATTGGATATCCTCAGGGCAATCATAGTACCTGGCATCTAGTGAGAATTCAATAAATGTTTGGTTTTCATTAGTGTTCTTAGAGGGTAACTGCTTCAGCTTACCAAAGCATAATCTCTAAGCTCTCAGTCCGCTGCATACAGAGGTGGCTTTATCTCTTTATTTAAGGGTGTTCACAATGTCTAGCAGATCTGCATAGCTTCTACAGTTCTACTGCTCTGAATCTACACATAATTCAGTCCCAGGATTCTCAGTTAACCTTACAAAAATCAGTGATTCTGGGGCAAGAATATGGTGCCAGGGTAAGAACTACAGTTGGAGGTCTAAGGTGGGAGGACCAAGATTGCAATTCTGTGGGTCATCCTGCCTATCCCCCTACCAGCCATAAACACCAGGGCCTCCGGGATGAGCGGAGACACTTATACGCGCCCTACCAGCTGCCCAGCTCTTTAGCTCTTTCACTGGCTCTATGCCATTTGTTTCACCCATTTGTTCATTGCCTACTCTTCCCTAGGTGCCCCTTGTACATATATCATTGCATATTTCTCTACATTGTAGGAAAGCTGATTCACACCTATTTTTGCAGGTGCTACTCCTTCTGCATGGAATATACTTTCCTTTTTCTCAATCTAATTCCTATGTGCCTTTACCGTCCAGCTAAAGGTATACCTTATTCTATAAACCCTGGTACATTTTTTTTTTTTGGGCCATGCCAATCAGCTTACTTCCCAGATAAGGGATCAAACCTGGGCCTTTAGTAGTGAGAGTGTGGAGTCCTAACCTCTGGACTGCCAGGAAATTCCCAACCTTGGTACAGTTTAGATATGGCCACAATGGACTCTCATAGCACTGGGTCTTAACCTGAGCACAGTTCTAGATCACAGGCTCACTCATCGTCTTCTTCTCCTATAAGACCATAGACTCGCTGAGGCCAGAGTCCTGCCTCATTTGGCTTGGCTTTGCCAGAGTCTATCAGTTTCTGCCACCCTGGAGTTGTTCCATACATGTTTGTGGAATGAGTAACTGAATCAATCCATTTATCACTGAATGAGATGTTTCCCTTCTTTTCCTTTCTCCAATTAAAATGCCTTGATATTTTATAAAAATCTTCCTTAGGAAATTATTTTTAAAACAAGCAATCAGCTTTTACCTCCTACACAAGGAACTTCTGGAAATACCAACGAACTGTAATTTACAAGTGGGACTTGCTGAAGGACGAAGCTTGTAGTGTGAACCTCTCCACATCCTAGGTTCTATGCAGTCCTATGGTGATGTGGGCCAAGCTTCAGGCTTGAAGTCCTGGGAGATACCCCATATCAGGCTTCCAGGAGTCTCTCAGTATTCTAAGGATGCTATTTGTCAATTCTCACAGCATCTCTAAATGATTAACAGGAGAAATGGAGAATTTCTTACTTTCCTTCTCCCTCACTCTCTCCTCTTTCACTTTTTACACTTGGAGAGTTACAACACAGAAAGACCTAAGCAAATTGCTTAGCATCACTTAAAAGAGAACAGTCAAGCCAGGACACACTCTGGTGTTCATTCCACAAAGCTGTATTTCCTGTAACTGAACCAGGTCTGTGTTTTAATGAATTTGCGGCATATGGGCCATAATAATCAGAGTGCCTGGCATTTCCTGGAATTTATGATCAGGTGGGGGATAGGTTGTTTTCTACTTTTGAATGAATTCTCACATACCTAGTTCTGGAGTCAAGAAACCTGGCATATGTGAGAATAGTTTCTGGAAAAAGTAAGGCTTTATTGTTTGCTTGTTCTGATGTCTGGACTCATATCTTCTCTTTGTCTCCTCAAACCTCACCCCTACCCATGAACTGCCATCATTATTTCTTCCCTGGCATTTTAATAGTCCATGGCAAAATATTGTCCTCAGAATCTGTGTCATGGGGGAAGAAAAATTATTTTGTTTGTTGTCTTCTCTGTGGACATAGAAGTTCACAGTCCTTCAACTTACAGTTGTTGGACACTTGTGTGTAGACAAATAACTCTCCTTCTAACTATTTTGATTTCGTGATTTCCAAAAAGCCTTGTCAAGTCAGGTAGCAGTGAATATCTGTGAAATCCAAAATAGTCTGACCAGTGTGCTCTGTGTTTCGCAGTCTTCTAAAACTTTCTTGAGGGTGGTAAGAGTAGCTGGATCCCAAGGATCTATTTGGTCTCACTTGCCAAGTAAGTTGCCATTGAGTATTTGTTGTGGCCATTTAATTCTCAATAAACGTTACCCCAGTTGCTGCTAGTGATCTTAAGCAAATACCTGTGCTACTGATATTGATGTTTGTGTTATGTTCTTGAAGTGAATTGATGTTCCCCCTAAACCTGACCTTTTCTTCTCCAGCATATCTGTGGTTGTAATGATGGCAGTGATTTTTTTTTTCCCTAAGAACTTCAAATTCAGTTTCTCAGGATTGCCTTTGAAAGATTTTCCCCTGCTTTTTTTTTTTCTTCTTTCTTTCTAATATCTTATGTGAGCAGTTCTTATGGGCTTATAAGAACTCTTTAAAATGGAATCCCTGAATATGTCTGTGAAATGCATTCTTTTCCAAGACAAACTGTCATGGGAGCTATTTAGAGCCTATTTCATTCTGTTTCAGAGCTGAATGATGCACTTTTCCAAGCATATTCTTAACTCAACAAAAGCCTGCAAATTTGCTGAATATTTCCAGACCCAAGCAGTTTGTCAGTGACCTGTATCTCTTCAGGATCTTCTCTCGCACCAACAGCCCTCCAGAAGCATCCTTGGAATTTCCAGAGTGACTCCTCAGCATGTTGAAGCCACTGGCATGACCCTAGGTTTACTGGTATCCAGGGAAAGTCTTTTCTCTCTGTTAAAGTTACTCCTGCCATACACCTTGGTTAAAATATTTGGAATTCTTAAGCTAATATATCGCTAATATGAGCTATGGATGGAGGTTCGTGACATTGTACAGGAGACAGGGACCAAGATCATCCTCATGGAAAAGAAATGCAAAAAAGCAAAATGGCTGTCTGAGGAGGCCTTGCAAATAGCTGTGAAAAGAAGAGAAGCAAAAAGCAAAGGAGAAAAGGAAAGATATAAGCATCTGAATGCAGAGTTCCAAAGAATAGCAAGGAGAGATAAAGCATTCCTCAGCGATCAATGCAAAGAAATAGAGGAAAACAACAGAATAGGAAAAACAAGAGATCTCTTCAAGAAAATTAGAGATATCAAGGGAACATTTCATGCAAAGATGGGGTTGATAAAGGACAGAAATAGTATGGACCTAAGAGAAGCAGAAGATATTAAGAAGAGGTGGCAAGAATACACAGAAGAACTGTACAAAAAAGATCTTCACGACCAAGATAATCACGATGGCGTGATCACTGACCTAGAGCCAGACATCTTGAAACGTGAAGTCAAGTGGGCCTTAGAGAGCATCCCTATGAACAAAGCTAGTGGAGGTGATGGAATTCCATTTGAGCTATTTCAAATCCTGAAAGATGATGCTGTGAAAGTGCTGCACTCAATATGCCAGCACATTCGGAAAACTCAGCAGTGGCCACAGGACTGGAAAAGGTCAGTCTTCATTCCAATCCCAAAGAAAGGCAATGCCAAAGAATGCTTAAACTACCACACAATTGCACTCATCTCACACGCTAGTAAAGTCATGCTCAAAATTCTCCAAGCCAGGCTTCAGCAATATGTGAACCATGAACTTCCAGATGTTCAAGCAGGTTTTAGAAAAGGCAGAGGCACCAGAGATCAAATTGCCAACATCCTCTGGATCAGGGAGAAAGCAAGAGAGTTCCAGAAAAACATCTATTTCTGCTTCATTGACTATGCCAAAGCCTTTGACTGTGTGGATCACAATAAACTGTGGAAAATTCTGAAAGAGATGGGAATCCCAGACCACCTGACCTGCCTCTTGGGGAACCTGTATGCAGGTCAGGAAGCAACAGTTAGAACTGGACATGGAACAACAAACTGGTTCCGAATAGGAAAAGAAGTACATCAAGATTGTATATTGTCACCCTGCTTATTTAACTTATATGCAGAGTACATCATGAGGAACGCTGGGCTGGAAGAAGCACAAGCTGGAATCAAGATTGCCGGGAGAAATATCAATAACGTCAGATATGCAGATGACACCACCCTTATGGCAGAAAGTGAAGAGGAACTAAGAAGCCTCTTGATGAAAGTGAAAGAGGAGAGTGAAAAGGTTGGCTTGAAGCTCAACATTCAGAAAACAAAGATCATGGCATCTGGTCCCATCACTTCATGGGAAATAGATGGGGAAACAGTGGAAATAGTGTCAGACTTTATTTTTTTGGGCTCCAAAATCACTGCAGATGCTGATTGCAGCCATGAAATTAAGACACTTACTCCTTGGAAGGAAAGTTATGACCAACCTAGATAGCATATTAAAAAGGAGAGACATTACTTTGC
This sequence comes from Moschus berezovskii, assembly GCF_049115385.1. Classification (NCBI taxonomy): domain Eukaryota; kingdom Metazoa; phylum Chordata; class Mammalia; order Artiodactyla; family Moschidae; genus Moschus; species Moschus berezovskii. Next base: position 44,411,879 of record NC_142488.1, on the reverse strand, counting down.
CAACAAAAGTCCGTCTAGTCAAGGCTATGGTTTTTCCTGTGGTCATGTTGGACTGTGAAGAAAGCTGATCGCCGAAGAATTGATGCTTTTGAACTGTGGTGCTGGAGAAGACTCTTGAGAGTCCCTTGGACTGCAAGGAGATCCAACCAGTCCATTCTAGAGGAGATCAATCCTGGGTGTTCATTGGAAGGACTGATGCTAAAGCTGAAACTCCAATACTTTGGCCACCTCATGCAAAGAGTTGACTCACTGGAAAAGACTCTGATGCTGGGAGGGATTGGGGGTGGGAGGAGAAGGGGACGACCGAGAATGAGATGGCTGGATGGCATCACCAACTCGATGGACATGAGTTTGAGTGAACTCCGGGAGTTGGTAATGGACAGGGAGCCCTGGCGTGCTGTGATTCATGGGGTCTCAAAGAGTCGGACACGATTGAGCGACTGAACTGAACTGAAGATAATATAATCAAGAAGAGACTTCTAGGTTTCAAAAATCCCAGTTTAAATCTAAACAACAGGAAGGCTAGGAAGTAATTCTCCTGGGTTTGAAATGCATTACAGATGTGCAAGTCTTGGGTGTATGGGGCACACAAAGCCCACCTCTCACTGCGGGGAGACAGAGGCTAGGGGAGAAAAGAGAAACACTCCCAGGGAACTCAATTCAGGCAGGTACCCAGTATCTACATTGGATCTTGTTAGTTTGATGGGACAAGAGGCTTCCCATGGCAATTTCCTGATGTTAATCAGCTGTGACGGGGAAAGTGATAGCCACATGATTCATGAATGTGTAACCAAACTGTCCCAGGCACAGTTTATAGGGTCACATAGAAACTAGTCTCTGAGATAAGGTTTCAGGCTGCTGCATGCGCTGTCCTCTAAGCAGATGGAAAGAGAAGCATAATAATAATACCCCCATCCATGATTCAACACTAGTTCAGACGGAATTTGTTAGGGGTATAAGATGAAGTGTTTTTTTTTTTTTTTCCTTTCTTCTCCTAGGAGAAAAATAGAAAGGTCATAATTTTAATTGGATTTCATTGAAGGTAGACTGGTATTATATAATTAATTTGGATCTTACAGGGCTTCTCAGATTCACAGCTGACTTACCTGGTTTGTAAATTGGTTATTTTAAAACTTGAGTGATGCACATTCCATAGTTCAATGTGGGAAGAATTTAGAAGGGGAAACAATGACCCTTGGTGTAAGGCCATAGGCACGTCAAAATCTGAATCTGTACTAGTTAAAATAACTTCCTCTTGAATCTCAGATTACCTTGGGAAAATGTATGATTTTCTGTACCAGCATTTCAAAACATTTAAGCCTCCATAATGCCTGCTTGATTTAATTCCAAATGCATTACCTTCTACATATAGAACATGAGAACAGGGATTGATTTTGTAAGTAGTGTAGCTCACATGAGGCCCAGTGACTTACCCAAGCTAAGAAGTGACAAAGCCAAGATCAGAAAATCAGAATACAGGTCTTTATTTTCTGAGCAAGTTTACCTTAGTTTTCATTCCCTTTGGCTGCCCAAACAGTGTTAAATTTTGAAGTGATATGTTTATTAATTGAATTCTACTTCAGAGTCATTCAGTCTTATATTTTACCCTTTTTTTTCTTACAAATAGTACAGGAAAGAAATGTTGATATTACAGTTTCTGCTTTGTTATTTACAGGTTACATACACAAAGCACATACAAAATTGAAGTCACGTTAGTGTGCCTTTATAGTGTTAGGTTTAGGAATCTTAGTAGAATAGACATGTTTATAAATGTTCTTTGATTTTTTTTTAGTAAATCTAGTACTATTATAAGAAAGTGCTCTTCAATCCAATAGTCAAAAAACTTGCTTTCCTATAAGCATAGGCTTAGAATAAGCTGAAACCAGACTGAGGCAGGCTTATCAACTGAAGTTCAGGAGACATTGCTTATCTAATTTTAACACATTTCTATTTTGACAGCTAAGTTAGTAAATTCATTACTTTAAAATGAATTCTATTAAGAATGACATATTAAACAATGACATTTGTTTTAATCTGACATAAGTTTTGCCCTCTATTTTCAACTAGTCCTACAATTGGTAGGGAAAGGTCCCGGTTTATAATGAGACAGTTGCTTTTGCTCTTTTTGTTTATTTTTGGATTTTATTTTCAAATAATACTATTATATTTTTGCTTGTAGAGAAATTATGGAATGCATCTTATCCTTTTTCAGTGAATGGAAATCCTACAGATATGACTATGTTCAAATACTAGTTCCTTTGTGAGGCATTATTGATTTCTACCCTTGCACGGATACTGGAATAGATTCCTTCCTCTTCAGTATTTTCAAGGTTGTTTTATTACACATCTATTCTCATACTTAATTTAAATTTCCTGTCTGAGTCCATTTATTTGTTGAGCCCCTACTATGTACTAGGTACTGATCTAGGCCTGGGGATAGAACAGTGAATGAAATAGACTTAAGTGAATGAAATAGACAAACTCTCCAATAACATGGAGATTATATTCTAGTGAATAAATGAATAACCATTGAGAGGAAGACAAAACAAGGTAAGAGGGAGTATTGGAAAGATATGGGTTATGATTTTTTATTGGGTTATTGGGGAATGCTTTGGTGAGAAGGTCACACACATTTGGGCAAAAATCTTAATGAAGGGAGGAAGTGAGCCATGCAAATATTTTGAGTAAGAGCATTCCAATCAGAGGGAAGAAAGGCCCTAAGGCAGGACTGTGCTTGGCATGTTTGAAGAAGGACAAAGAGGACAGAAACATAGAGGGGGTGAGGGGAAAACAGGAGAGAAAATTGGACTATGGAAAGAACTTGGCTTTCTACTCTGGTGAGATGTGAAGCCACTGGAAGGTGTTGAGCTGAGCAGTGACAGGGCTGCAGTGTTGGGAATAGACTGTTGGCAGGTGAACAGTGAAGAGGAGATGATGGTGGCTTGCCCTGGGAAGTAGTGAGAAGGGATCATCTTATAGATATATTTTGTGGGTAAAGCAAAATTGCAGAATTGGTGGATTGGACATGAGAAAAGTGAAAGTCACTCAATCATGTCTGACCCTGCAACTCCATGGACTGTAGCCCACCAGGCTCCTCTGTCCATGGAATTCTCCAGGCAAGAATATTAGAGTGGGTTGCATTTCCCTTCTACAGGGGACCTTCCCAACCCAAGGATTGAACCCAGGTCTCCTGCACTGCAGGCAGATTCTTTACCCTCTGAGCCACCAGGGATTGGACATGGAGTATCAGAAATCAATGATGACTCCTGTATTTCTGCCTGGAACAGCTGGAAATACAGAATTGTCAAACCCTAAGATGGGGAATGTGGTGCAAGGAGCAGGTGAGGGGGGCAAGATCAGTTTTGTTTTGGGTGTGTTAGCTATTTTTTACTTTAAAAATATTTTTTTTTCTTTTGCAGACAATGACTTTATTTTTTTAAATTAATTTAATTTAATTGGAGGATAATTACTTTACAATATTGTATTGGTTTTGCCATACATTGAAATGAATCCGCCCCAGGTGTACATGTGTTCCCCATCTTGAACACGCCTCCCACTTCCCTCCCGATACCATCCTTCTGGGTCATCCCAGTGCACCAGCCCCGAGCATCCTGTGTCATGCATCGATTCTGGACTGGCGATTCATTTCACATATGATAATATACATGTTTCAATGCCATTCTCCCAAATCATCCCACCCTCGCCCTCTCCCACAGAGTCCAAAAGACTGTTCTATACACCTGTGTCTCTTTTGCTGTCTCGCATACAGGGTTATTGTTACCATCTTCCTAAATTCCATATATATGTGTTAGTATACTGTATTGGTATTTTTCTTTCTGGCTTACTTCACTCTGTATAATAGGCTCCAGTTTCATCCATCTCATTAGAACTGATTCAAAAGTACTCTTTTTAATGACTGAGTAATACTCCATTGTGTATATGTACCACAACTTTCTTGTCCATTCGTCTGCATGTGGACATCTAGGTTGCTTCCATGTCCTGGCTATTATAAACAGTGCTGCGATGAACATTGGAGTACATGTGTCTCTTTCAATTCTGGTTTCCTTGGTGTGTATACCCAGCAATGGGATTGCTGGGACATATGGAAGTTCTATTTTCAGTTTTTTAAGGAATCTCCACACTGTTCTCCATAGTGGTTGTACTATTTTGCGTTCTCACCAACAGTGTAAGAGGGTTCCCTTTTCTCCACACCCTCTCCAGCATTTATTGTTTGTAGACTTTTGGATAGCAGCCATTCTGACTAGCGTGAAATGGTACCTCATTGTGGTTTTGATTTACATTTCTCTGATTATGAGTGATGTTGAGAATCTTTTCATGTGTTTGTTAGCCATCTGTATGTCTTCTTTGGAGAAACGTCTGTTTAGTTCTTTGGCCCATTTTTTGATTGAGTCGCTTATTTTTCTGGAATTGATCTGCAGGAGTTGCTTGTATATTTTTGAGATTAATTCTTTGTCAGTTGCTTCATTTGCTATTATTTTCTCCCATTCTGAAGGCTGTCTTTTCATCTGGCTTATAGTTTCTTTTGCTGTGCAGAAGCTTTTAATTTTAATTTGGTCCCCTTTGTTTATTTTTGCTTTTATTTCCAATATACTGGGAGATGGGTCATGGAGGATCCTGCAGTGATTTATGTTGGAGAGTGTTTTGCCTATGTTCTCCTCTAGGAGTTTTATAGTTTCTGGTCTTACATTTAAATCTTTAATCCGTTTTGAGTTTATTTTTGTGTATGGTGTAAGGGAGTGTTCTAGTGTCATTCTTTTACTAGTGGCTGACCAGTTTTCCCAGCATCACTTGTTAAAGAGACTGTCTTTTCTCCATTTTATATTCTTGCCTCCTTTGTCAAAGATAAGGTGTCCATAAGTGCGTGGATTTATCTCTAGGCTTTCTATTTTGTTCCATTAATCTATATTTCTGTCTTTATGCCAGTACCATACTGTCTTGATGACTGTGGCTTTGTAGTAGAGCCTGAAGTCCGGCAGGTTAATTCCCCCAGTTCCATTCTTCTTTCTCAAGATTGCTTTGGCTATTCGAGGTTTTTTTGTATTTCCATACAAATTGTGAAATTGTTTGTTCTAGCTCTGTGAAGAATACCATTGGTAGCTTGATAAGGATTGCATTGAACCTATAAATTACTTTGGGTAATATACTCATTTTCACAATATTTATTCTTCCAATCCACGAACACGGTATATTTCTCCATCTATTAGTGTCTTCTCTGATTTCTTTCACCAGTGTTTTATAGTTTTCTATATATAGGTCTTTTGTTTCTTTAGGTAGATATATTCCTAAGTATTTTATTCTTTTCGTTGCCATGGTGAATGGAATAGTTTCCTTAATTTCTCTTTCTATTTTCTCATTATTAGTGTATAGGAATGCAAGGGATTTCTGTGTGTTGATTTTATATCCTGCAACATTACTGTATTCATTGATTAGCTCTAGTAATTTTCTGGTAGAGTCTTTAGGGTTTTCTGCGTAAAGGATCATGTCATCTGCAAACAGTGAGAGTTTTACTTCTTTTTTTTTTCTTCCAATTTGGATTCCCTTTATGTCTTTTCTGCTCTGATTGCTGTGGCCAAAACTTCCAAAACTATGTTGAATAGTAGTGGTGAGAGTGGGCACTTTTGTCTTGTTCCTGACTTTAGGGAAATGGCTTCAATTTTTCACCATTGAGGATAATGTTTGCTGTCAGTTTGTCATATATAGCTTTTATTATGCTGAGGAATGTTTGTTCTATTCCCACCTTCTGGAGAGTTTTTATCATAAATGGATGTTGAATTTTGTCAAAGGCTTTCTCTGTATCTATTGAGATAATCATATGGCTATTATTTTTCATTTTGTTAATGTGGTGTATTACCTTGGTTGATTTGCAGATATTGAAGAATCCTTGCATCCCTGGGATAAAGCCCACTTGGTCATGATGATGATCTTTTTAATGTGTTGTTGGATTCTGATTGCTAGAAGTTTGTTAAGGATTTTTGAATCTATGTTCATAAGTGATATTGACCTGTAGTTCTGTTTTTTGTGGCATCTTTGTCAGGTTTTGGTATTAGGGTGATGCTGGCCTCATATGAGTTTGGAAGTTTAACTTCCTCTGCAATTTTCTGAAAGAGTTTGAGTAGGATAGGTGTTAGCTTTTCTCTAAATTTTTGGTAGAATTCAGCGGTGAAGCCACCTGGACCTGGGCTTTTGTTTGCTGGAAGATTTCTGATTACAGTTTCAATTTCCATGCTTGTGATGGATCTGTTAAGATTTTTTCTTTCTTCCTGGTTCAGTTTTGGAAAGTTGTACTTTGCTAAGAATTTGTCCATTTCTTCCAAGTTGTCCATTTTATTGGCATATAATTGCTGATAGTAGTCTCTCATGATCCTTTGTATTTCTGTGTTGTCAGTTGTGATCTCTCCATTTTCATTTCTAATTTTATTGATTTGGTTCTTCTCCCTTTGTTTCTTGATTTGTCTGGCTAGTGGTTTGTCAATTTTATTTACCCTCTCAAAGAACCAGCTTTTGGCTTTGCTGATTTTTGCTATAGTCTCTTTTGTTTCTTTTGCATTTATTTCTGCCCTAATTTTTAAGATTTCTTTCCTTCTTCTAACCCTGGGGTTCTTCATTTCCCCCTTTTCTAGTTGCTTTAGATGTAGAGTTAGGTTATTTAGTTGACTTTTTTCTTGTTTCTTGAGGTATGCCTGTATTGCTATGAACCTTCCCCTTCGCACTGCTTTTACAGTGTCCCACAGGTTTTGGGTTGTTGTGTTTTCATTTTCATTCGTTTCTATGCATATTTTGATTTCTTGTTTGATTTCTTCTATAATTTGTTCGTTATTCAGCAGCGTGTTGTTCAGCCTCCACATGTTGGAATTTTTAACAGTTTTTCTCCTGTAATTGAGATCTAGTCTTACTGCATTGTGGTCAGAAAAGTTGCTTGGAATGATTTCAATTTTTTTGAATTTACCAAGGCTAGATTTATGGCCCAGGATGTGATCTATCCTGGAGAAGGTTCCGTGTGCACCTGAGAAGATGGTGAAATTCACTGTTTTGGGGTGAAATGTCCTATAGATATCAATTAGTTCTAACTGGTCTATTGTATCATTTAACGTTTGTGTTTCCTTGTTAATTTTCTGTTTAGTTGATCTATCCATAGGTGTGAGTGGGGTATTAAAGTCTCCCACTATTATTGCATTGTTGTTAATTTCCCCTTTCATACTTGTTAGTAATTGTCTTACATATTGCTGTGCTCCTATGTTCGGTGCATATATATTAATAATTGTTATATCTTCTTCTTGGATTGATCCTTTGATCATTATGTATTTCCTTCTTTGTCTCTTTGCACAGCCTTTGTTTTAAAGTCTATTTTATCTGATATGAGTATTGGAACTCCTACTTTCTTTTGGTCTCTATTTGCGTGGAATATCTTCTTCCAGCCCTCACTTTCAGTCTGTGTCCCTTGGTTTGAGGTGGGTCTCTTGTAGACAACATATATAGGGGTCTTGTTTTTGTATGCATTCAGCCAGTGTTTGTCTTTTGGTTGGGGCATTCAACCCATTAACATTTAAGGTAATTATTGATAAGTATGATCCTGTTGTCATTTACTTTATTGTTTTGGGTTCGAGTTTATACACTCTTTCTGTGTTTCCTGTCTAGAGAAGGTCCTTTAGCATTTGTTGGAGAGCTGGTTTGGTGATGCTGAATTCTCTCAGCTTTTGCTTGTCTGTAAAGCTTTTGATTTCTCCTTCATATTTGAATGAGATCCTTGCTGGGTACAGTAATCTGGGCTGTAGGTTATTTTCTTTCAGCACTTTAAGTATGCCCTGCCATTCCCTCCTGGCCTGAAGAGTGTCTATTGATAGATCAGCTGTTATCCTTATGGGGATCCCCTTGTGTGTTATTTGTTGTTTTCCCCTTGCTGCTTTTAATATTTGTTCTTTGTGTTTGATCTTTGTTAATTTGATTGATATGTGTCTTGGGGTATTTTGCCTTGGGTTTATCCTGTTTGGGACTCTAGGTTTCTTGGACTTGGGTGATTATTTCCTTTCCCCTTTGAGGGAAGTTTTCTACTATTATCTCCTCAAGTATTTTCTCATGGTCTTTGTCTTCTTCTGAGATTCCTATGATTCGGATGTTGGGGAGTTTAACATTGTCCCAGAGGTCTCCGAGATTTTCCTCATTTCTTTTAATTCGTTTTTCTTTTTTCCTCTCGGTTTCATTTGTTTCTACCATTCTATCTTCTAACTCACTTATCCTATCTTCTGCCTCCGTGATTCTACTCTTGGTTCCCTCTGGAGTGTTTTTGATCTCATCTATTACATTATTCATTACATATTGAGTCTTTTGTATTTCTTCTAGATCCTTATTAAACCTTTCTTTCATCTTCTTGATCCTTTTCCCCAGGTTATCTATGTAACTCCAATTTGTTTTGAAGATTTTGGATCATTTTCACTATCATTATTTGGAATTCTTTATCAGGTCGGCTCCCTATTTCTTCCTGTTTTGTTTGGGTTGGTGGGCATTTATCCTGTTCCTTTACTTGCTGGGTATTTCTCTGCCTCTTCATCTTACTTATATTTCTGTGTCTGGGGTGGCCTTTCCGTTAAAAATAATTTTTAATATCATATTCCAACAGAAAAGTGCTCATTTTAAACATTTTTTAATTGGAGGATAAATGCTTTACAATTTGTATTCGTTTCTACTCTACGACAATATTAATCAACCATAAGTATAGATATATCCGTTCCCTCTTCACCCTCTCTTGTACCCCTCCCCCTCATCCCACCCCTCTAGGTTGTCACAGAGCACTGAGTTGAGCATGCTCATTGATTTTTCACAAAGCAACTGTAGAAGTAACCTACAGGTGGATCAAGGAATAAAGCACTATAGTAGACACTTAAGTAGAGATTTCAAGTAGGCATTTGGATATACAAGCCGATAGTCCAGAGGAGAAATAAATTTGAGATTTATCAGCATTATAGGTAGTGGTTAAAGGCATGAAACAAGATGAAATCACCAAGGAAGTAGATGTGGATAGTGAGAAGAGGTTTGAGGACTAAGCTTTGTGAACATCCAACGTTTAATGACTGAGGAGATGAAGTGTACATTAATGGTCAGTCGTGTCCAACTCTTTGTGATCCCATGGACTATAGCCCACCAGGCTCCTCTGTCTGAAAGAAAAGCATAATGAAAATGGATATGGGGGTTCTGATTTGGTTAGTAAGGCATCTCTGAGGAAGTGGTATTTTAGTTGAAGGTTGAAGGATGGAAAACAATTATCCAAGATAAAATTTGGGGGAAGTATTAGTTTGATAGGACTGCCATAACGAAATACTGTAAGCCAGGTGTCTTAAAACAATGGAATTTTATTCTCTTGCAGTTCTGGAAGTTAGAAGTCAGAAATCTAGGTGCAGCAAAGCCAGGCTCTGTCTGATGGTTCTAGGAATGAATCCTTTCTTGCCTCTTCCAGCTTCTGGTAGGTCCAGACATTCATCAGCATGTGGCAGCGTAAGTCCAGTCTCTGCCCCGTCTTCAAGTAGCCTTCTCTGTGTGTGTCTCTGTCTCCTCTCCTCTTATAAAGACGTCAGTTATTGAATTTAGGGCCCACCTTCAATCTAGCATAATTTTGTCTCGAGATCCTTAACTGTAAAGCCTCTATTTCCAGAGAAGGTAACATTTTGAGATTCTGAGTAGACATGAATTTTGGGGGAACACTATTAAACCTACTACAGGGGAGGACCAGAAGGAATAATATGTCTAAAGCAGTCATGTGTGGGTGTTGACCCAAACCCACTCTCAAGGGCTGATTGTTTAATTATCAGCACTTTTGTAATTTGGTTGATTTTACATTAGTGACTTAAAATTGGCCATGATGGGAGTATTTACACCATGAAAACTGTCAAATAGTAGAAATCAGATATGTTTATTTTTCTTCTGGAGAGGCAGTTATTAGCACTAACCAGTGCACTGCTGGTTTAAAAGCCTTGAGTCTAAAAATAGACGTGTCTCACTAATTATTAGAGAAATGCAAATTAAAACTACAATGAGGTATCACCTCACACAGATCAGAATGGCCATCACCAGAAAGTCTGCAAATAATAAACACTGGAGAGAGTGTAGAGAAAAGGGAACCCTCCTACACTGTTGGTAGGAATGTAAATTTGTACAGCCAATCCTCAAAAAACTAGCAATAGAGCTACCATATGATCCAGCAATCTTGCTTCTGGGCATATATCTGGAAAAGACTAAAACTCTAATTCAAAAAGATACATGCACCCCAGTTTATAGCAGCACTGTTTACAACAGCCAAACCATGGAAACAAACTAAATATCCATTGACAAATGAATGGCTAAAGAAAATACAGTATATATACAATGGACTATTACTCAATCATAAAAAGGAATGAAATAATGCCATTTGCTGCAACATAGATGGACCTAGAGATTATTATACTAAGTGAAGTAAGTCAGAGAAAGACAAATATCATATGATATCACTTATATATAGTATCTAAAAAATGGATACAAGTGAATTTTTTACAAAATAAAAGTAGACTCAGAGACATAGAAAACTAATTTAAGGTTACCAAAGGGGAAAGGGATTAATATATACACACTGCTGCTGCTCCTGCTGCTAAGTCACTTCAGTCGTGTCCAACTCTATGCGACCCCATAGACGGCAGCCCACCAGGCTCCCTCATCCCTGGGATTCTCCAGGCAGGAACATTGGAGTGGGTTGCCATTTCCTTCTCCAATGCATGGAAGTGAAAAGTGAAAGTGAAAGAAGTCATGTCCGACTCTTAGTGACCCCATGGACTGCAGCCTACCAGGCTCCTCCATCCATGGGATTTTCCAGGCAAGAGTACTGGAGTGGGTTGCCATTGCCTTCTCCATATACACACTACTATATATATACACACTACTATATATATAAAATAGATAAACAAGGACCTGCTGTATAGCACAGGAAACTGTATTCAATTTCTTATAACAACCTATAATGGAAAAGAATCTGAAAAAGATTCCATATATATATGCATGTGTGCTAAGTCACTTTAGTCGTGTCTGACTCTTTGCAGCCCTATGGACTGTAGCCCACCAGGCTCCTCGGTCCATGGGATTTTCCAGGGGGCTATCTGAAAGTTTAAATCAGGAGAGGTGATGTGTCAGATATGTGTTATTTATATACCAGTCTTTCCTATCAGAGAGCAAGCTCCTTTATTTTCTCCTTTTTCTTTCTAAAGAGTTCAGTCTTCTTGAAAGGGATTTCATCTTCATTGTTTTTTGTATCTCCTACAAAAGTTTGCACATAATAGACATGTTATAAATGCTGGTTGATCTAAAAGGAGTTTTATAAATACCACGTGCCTGGGTGCATACCCAGTCAGTTCAGTCGTGTCCAACTGTATATGACCCTATGGGCTGTAGCTCACCAGGCTCCTCTGTCCATGGGATTCTTCAGGCAAGAATACTGGAGTTGGTTGCTATTTCCTCCTCCAAGGGATCTTCCCATCTCAGGGATTGAACCCTCATCTCCCGCATCTCCTGCATTGCAGGCGGATTCTTTATTCCTGAGCCTCCAGGGAAGCCCCTATAAATACCACACATTGGTAAAAACATTGGTTAATGAAGCCAGCAGACATGATCAAACAGAAGTATATCATGGGAGAATCATAATACAGTTGTGTCATTATTGCATGCCTTCCATTTAGCAGACATGCATTTAGAACTTACTGTCTTCAGGCACTGTGGGGAGATATCAGTGAAGAAGATACAGTGCAGTCTAAAAGTTGGGATCTTGTAGAAAAGACAACAAAAGACTTTGAGAGCCCCTTGTAATAAACTGAGACAAGGTAAACAGAGGATTTCCTGAATTGGGAGGCCTTGGGAAAACTCCCCTAGGAAACACAGTTTTTAGAGAAACTGTCATTACCTTTACTGTGCTCTGAGTTCAGTATGGTTCTCTAACATGGGTGATAAGCAGACTTGGAGCAATGAGGGAGCTGAAGGGCTTTGTGCTTTTGAAATGACCTTGGAGGTTTGTTATACCCACTACTTGCCCACATTCACTATTTCTGTCATCTTTATCCTTTTGTGCTGTGGTAGGCAGAATTCTGAATTTGGCAATAAAGAGTTCGTGATCTGAGCCACAGTCAGCTCCTGGTCGTGTTTTTGCTAGCTGTATAGAGCTTCTCCATCTTTGGCTGCAAAGAATATAATCAATCTGATTTCGGTGTTGACCATCTGGTGATGTTCATGTGTAGAGTCTTCTCTGTGTTGTTGGAAAAGGGTGTTTGCTATGGCCAGTGCGTTCTCTTGACAAAACTCTATTAGCCTTTGCCCTGCTTCATTTCGTGCTCCAAGGCCAAATTTCCCTGTTATTCCAGGTGTTTCTTGACTTCCTACTTTTGCATTCCAGTCCCCTATAATGAAAAGGACATCTTTTTTGGGTGTTAGTTCTAAAAGTCTTGTAGGTCTTCATAGAACTGTTCAACTTTGGCTTCTTCAGCATTACTGGTTGGGGCATAGGCTTGGATTACTGTAATATTGAATGGTTTGCCTTGGAAACAAACAGAAATCATTCTGTCATTTTTAAGATTGCATCCAAGTACTGCATTTCGGACTCTTGTGTTGACCATGATGGCTACTCCATTTCTTCTAAGGGATTCCTGCCCACAGTAGTAGATATAATGGTCATGTGATTTAAATTCACCCATTCCAGTCCATTTTAGTTCACTGGTTCCTAGAATGTCGACGTTCACTCTTGTCATCTCCTGTTTGACCACTCAAGGCTATAGTTTTTCCAGTGGTCATGTATGGATGTGAGAGTTGGACTGTGAAAAAAGCTGATCGCCGAAGAATTGATGCTTTTGAACTGTGGTGCTGGAGAAGACTCTTGAGAGTCCCTTGGACTGCAAGGAGATCCAACCAGTCCATTCTAGAGGAGATCAATCCTGGGTGTTCATTGGAAGGACTGATGCTAAAGCTGAAACTCCAATACTTTGGCCACCTCATGCGATGAGTTGACTCACTGTAAAAGACTCTGATGCTGGGAAGGATTGGGGGTGGGAGGAGAAGGGGACGACCGAGAATGAGATGGCTGGATGGCATCACCGACTCGATGGACATGAGTTTGAGTGAACTCCGGGAGTTGGTGATGGACAGGGAGGCCTGGCGTGCTGTGATTCATGGGGTTGCAAAGAGTCGGACACGACTGAGTGACTGAACTGAGCTGAACTGAGGCAGAATTCTAAGATGGCTCCCCATAAGCCTTACTCTTGTATAATCGTCTGTGTTTTGAGTGTTGTTGGAACCTGTGAATATGATATTACTCCTATGCCGATGTTATATAGCAAAGGATGATTGCCCTGGCTGGGCCTGACCTCATCAGATGAGCCCTTTAAAAGCAAATAGTGTCCTCTGACTGGCTGCCAATGAGGAGGGCAGAGATTTGAAGCATAAGAAAGAATCAAGGCAGAGAAAGAAAAATATATCACTGATATGTGAAATCTGAAAATATGATATAAATGAACTTATTTACAAAACAGAAATAGACTCACAGACATAGAAAACAAACCAGAGGAAATAGTAGTGGGGGGGAATAATTAGGGGCTTAGGATTAACATATACACACTACTATTTATATATATATTTATATATATATATATATTTATATATATATATATATACTATTTATATATAAATAGATAAACAACATGGACCTACAGTATAGCACATGGAATTATATTCAATATCTTGCAACAGACCGTTTTGAAAAATAATCTGCAAAAGAATATCATTTTACTGTATAACTGAAGTTAACACAATATAGTAAATTAAGTATATTTAAAATAATTTAAAAAAAGAGTCAAGGCAGTAAAAACTTATGTGGATATGTTTCTAAGAGTAGAACATGGCCCCCTGGTTGAGAACCAGCCAGGAAATGGGAACCCCAGTCCTCCAGCTTTACAAAGAACTGAATTTTGCCAACAATTAGATTGAGCTTGGAAGTAGATTTTGTCCCCAGAGCCTCCAGACAAAAAGCCAGTTAGGCCAATACCTGAATTTTAACCATGTCACACCCCAAGCAAAGAGCCAGCCACAGTGTGCCTGACTTACAGAACTGCGAGATCCTTGATTTATGTTAAGTTGCCGCTTTTGTGGCAATTTCCTACTTAATGATAGAGAACTAATACAAGGACTTCAACCCTGGAGAGCTGGCTCAGGAACAGTGAGGACAAAATTTCTTTTGCGTCTTCTGCTAAGGTGAGAAAAGGAAAGCTCAGTGCTATTTTGCAGTACAGGAGCTGAGCAGAAGGAAATGTGCATAAGGCTCCTAAGGGGACAGGAGTGACATTATTTTACAAGATGTTAGTATATACGATTATGATTTCACAACTGTCCTGTAAATTAAAATCACGTTTGTGGTTTTCTGTCCCAGTTCTTATGTGGTGTGCTGTTATGAATAAGGATCATGACATGCTATGAGACTTGTAAGCCCTGATACAAATTCTGGCCATGGAAATGGAGTCTAATGAGGCACTGCATCATGTCCTTTCAGAATCCAAGTTACTTTCTTGGAATTTAGTTGTTCTTTTTTTGCAGGTTAGGCAGGGGCTATGGAGAATGTAGGGCCTTGGAGAGAACTGCAGACTTCTGTTTGCTACATAGACACAGTAGCTGGCACCATAGAATCCTAGTAACAACAAGAGAATCACCATGTTGCTAGAGGTTTCCAGTCTGTGCAGGGGGAATAGGTTGGCCCTTGCAAGAGTATATCTCAAAGGAGAATTTCTGATGCAGTGATCCATGATAGAAATTTGTTTTACTTTGTTATCTATTGATATAACTGACTTAATGAAGCATGCTCAGATGAACAATGCTATTGAGTGATAGAAGGTCCATGGCTACACTCTGAGTTAGTTTTTTGATGTCCATTTTCTTCAGATCTTCCCTGAACACAGTACTGATTTGAATTTCTAGCTTATCTCAAATACTTAAGGTTTGGTCTCTATAGAAATAATCAATCTTACTTGATTCTATGTAAAATCAATGCATGTTGTGGGTATAGATGATGGGGAATGGCTTGTAGGGAATCTTTAAAGGAAACAGAAGCATCTGCCCCTTCTCCCATGCAGATGTCTTTGAAAAATAATATAATGATGACATAATACCTTTTATTTCTATAGCACTTTCAATTCAAAAGCAGCTATTATCTCTACTTCACATATAGAAACAGTGAAAATCAATAGCTTCCCATTGAGCGAAAAACAAATCTGAAGCTAGACATGTGAATGAGAAGAGAATTATCAGTGCAGAGCACTGGACAACAATGTCAAAGCTAATGATGATGTTGAAGAGGATGATTTTGGAAGAGTGTTGGAATCAGAGGGACCTTCCTGGGTGTTTAACATTGAAACTGCCTAACTTGGATAGTATTTGAATCCAGCCACAACTGATTGGGATTTGAACCCATGGGCTGGGATTCAAACCCACTATCTTTTTTTTAATAAAAACTTTTTAATTGTCTTTTTAAGATTTTAATTAATTTATTTTTGGCTACACTAGGTATTTGTTGCTGTGTGCAGGCTTTTCTCTAGTTGTGGCCGGCGGAGTCTCCTCTTTGTTGCGGTGCACAGGTTTCTCATTGTGGTGACTTCTCTTGTTGTGGAACACAGGCTCTGGGGTACACAGACTTTAGTAGTTGCAGCTCGTGGGCTCTAGAGCATGGGCTCAGTAGTTGCGGTCATGTGCTTTTTTGCCCCGCAGCGTGTGGAATTTCCCCTGGACCAGGGGTTGAATCTGTGTCCCCTGTATTGGCAGGCAGATTTTTAACCTCTGGACCACCAGGGAAGTCCTCAAACCCATGATTTTGTCATTAAGATTGCACACCTGGTCTTAGAACTTAATGAAGCTCAGGTTCTTTATGTCTCAGCGCAGAAGGAATTCAGTGAGAGGAAAAGTGATAGGTAAGAACTGGATTTATTTAGAGAGATACACATTCCATAGACAGACTGTGGTCTGTTTCAAAAGGCAAGAGTGGCCCTTAAGCCTTCAGAATTGGAAAAAATAATAGCAAATGAAGCAACTGACAAAGAATTAATCTCAAAAGCAACTCCTGCAGATCAATTCCAGAAAAATAAATGACCCAATCAAAAAATGGGCCAAAGAAGTAAACAGACATTTCTCCAAAGAAGACATACAGATGGCTAACAAACACATGAAAAGATGCTCAACATCACTCATTATCAGAGAAATGCAAATCAAAACCACAATGAGGTACCATCTCACGCCAGTCAGAATGGCTACTATCCAAAAGTCTACAAACAATAAATGCTGGAGAGACTGCCGAGAAAAGGGAACCCTCTTACACTGTTGGTGGGAATGTAAACTAGTACAGCCACTATGGAGAACAGTGTGGAGATTCCTTAAAAAACTGGAAATAGAACTGCCATATGACACAGCAATCCCACTGCTGGACATACACACCAAGGAAACCAGAATTGAAAGAGACACGTTTACCCCAATGTTCATCATAGCACTGTTTACAATAGCCAGGACATAGAAGCAAACTAGATGTTCATATGCAGACGAATGGACAAGAAAGTTGTGGTACCTATACACAATGGAATATTACTCAACCATTAAAAAGAATGCATTTGAATCAGTTCTAATGAGGTGGATGAAACTGGAGCCTATATACAGAGCAAAGTAAGTCGGAAAGAAAAATACCAATACAGTATATTAATGCATATATATGGAATTTAGAAAGATGGTAATGATAACCCTATATGCAAGACAGCAAAAGAGACACAGATGTGAAGAAGACTGTTGAACTCTGTGGGCGAAGGCAAGGGTGGGATGATTTGAAAGAATAGCATTGAAACATGTATATTATCATATGTGAAACAGATCGCCAGTCCAGGTTCAATGCATGAGACAGGGTGCTCAGGGCTGGTGCACTGGGATGACCCTGAGGGATGGGATGGGGAGGCAGGTGGGAGGGAGGTTCAGGATGGGGAACACAGGTACACCCCTGGCTGATTCATGTGAATATATGGCGTAAACCACCACAATATTGTAAAGTAATTCGCCTCCAATTAAAATAAATAAATTAAAAAGAAAACACACACACACACAAAAAAAAGAGTGGCC
Source organism: Moschus berezovskii (assembly GCF_049115385.1). Taxonomy (NCBI): domain Eukaryota; kingdom Metazoa; phylum Chordata; class Mammalia; order Artiodactyla; family Moschidae; genus Moschus; species Moschus berezovskii. The sequence continues at coordinate 44,394,725 of NC_142488.1, read as the reverse complement.
CTTAAATATGGCTTGGTTTGGGCTGGGTGATTTGACAGGCTAATGATAGGCTAAGGATTATACAAACTATTTTGAAGAAGGGCAGGGATTTCCAGAAATTGGGCCATTGCCTACTTTTTAGCCTTTTATGGTCAGCCTTGGAACTATCATGGTGCTGGTGGGTGTGTCATTTAGCATATGTTAATACATTACAATGAGCCTATAATGAAGTTCAAGGTCTACTGGAAGCCAAATCTTCTGCCGTCTTGGGATGTCATCTTTACGTCATAGCCACAACAGCTATGACATTCTTTAAGGTTGTGCCCTGCCCTCGTCCTTCCTGTTTCAATAGGGATCTTGATTAAAAAATTGTCTTTTTCATTTCTGATAATGAAATATCCACTGGTAGTGGACTGAGAAGGAAGGTTATCTCCCACTTGATAAATTCAAAGGGACAAACTGAGTTTTATTAATTTAACCCCAAACATTTCTTGCAAAAAATATTTCATGATAGTATCCGTTCCGTTCCGTTCCGTTCTGTCGCTCAGTCGTGTCCGACTCTTTGCGACCCCGTGGACTGTAGCCTACCAGGCTTCTTCGTCCATGGGATTCTCCAGGCAAGAATACTGGAGTGGGTTACCGTTTCCTTCTCCAGGGGATCTTCCCGACCCAGGGATCGAACCCGGGTCTCCCACTTTGGAGGCAGACGCTTTAACCTCTGAGCCACCTATTTCCCCCCTACCCTCCTGGGGCCTGTAAATCAAATTGATAAAATATTAATTAACAGGAGAAAAAATAATTTTAATTTTGTGTGTACACATGAGAATTCACAAAGAAAAATGTAGCTTAAGTAAGTGGCCAGGTGATTGAGGCTATTATACCATTTAGGGGTTTTGGGCTCTGGGCAGGGGAGATAAATTATAGGAAGGAGAGGGGAGGAAGTGTGTGGTAAATAAGGGTTGTCTTGTATGCAGATAAGAGGTGCTGAGTTGTCTTATGAGAAGTAGCTCTCTTCCTGTTGGGAGACTGCTTTATGAATGGAAATTTCCTCTATAAATGTAAATTTCCTTTACAAAAGGGAAAATTTATACTCTATTTTCATGCAGAGAAGGTGAGATAAAGAACTTTCCCTTTGTCTACTGGTTCTCAATTGACTCAAAATAATGCATATGCCAAAGAGGCTGATTTTGGAGTGGCATATTCTGATCCCTTCAGGAGGCACATACCAGCTTCTCTTTAGAAGTGGCTTTTTCAATGTCATTTTATTTTGCAAATATTTTTTCCACGTATTTTTGCCTCTTTAAGTTATAGAAGGAAAACCTATCCAGTTGATTTTGTTATTTTTTAGTCACTCAGTCATGTCTGTTTGTGATCCCATGAACTGTATAGCCAGCCAGGCATCGCTGTACGTGGGATTTCCCAGGCAAGAATACTGAACTGGGTTGCCATTTCCTTTTCCAGGGGATCTTCCTGATCCAGGGATCGAACCCACGTCTCCTTCATTGGCAGGCGAATTCTTTACCGCTGAGTTACCAGGGAGGCCCCAACTAATTTACAGCAATATTACTTTATGCATTACTCAAGGTGAGACATACATGGGGGGAATACTTGAGCAGAGACAGATCTAAGTCAGTTCATTCAACAAATAACTATTGAACTAGCAGTACAGATAAGGTCCCTGCCTTCATAAAGCTTACAGTTTAGTGTTGAGAAGACAGCAATTTAAGAAGTGAAACTTAATAAGAAAATTTAAGGTGGGAAAGGGGATTGGAATATGTCATCTCAAAATATGGCACTTTGATATGAGGGTTATTTTGAGCTGAAGGCAATTAAGAATCAATAGACTCGGGATGGGACTTCTTCAGTGGCTCAGTGCTAAAGATCTGCTTGCAATTCAGCAGACTCAGTGTGGACATGAGTTTGATTCCTAGGTCGGGAAAATCCCCTGGAGGGGAGGGCATAGCAACTGACTCCAGTATTCTTGCCTGGAGAATTCCATGGGCAGAGGAGCCTGGTGAGCTACCATCCATGTGGTCTCAAAGAGTTGGACATGACTAACACAGCACAGACACAGGAGGATCTTTTTGCCCTCTCCCTTTCTGCCTAAAAGCATTTCCATTTGTAAAGCTGTTTCCTTTTCACATATGAGGAAGAGGAGAATACTCTTTTTTTTTTTTTTGGAAAAAAGTGTTTTAATGAGAAGTGTTACATATTCTTAACTATAAAACAATTTGCATACCTTCCCAATTTTAAGATAAGAGCTTTCTATATTTGGACACACTCCAAGGTTTAGGTAGTTCAGGGTAAGGATATGGCCACACTGCGAGTCTTGTGGTGTCCTAGCTCCCTGACCAGGGACTGAACCCAGGCCCACAGCAGTGATAACACAGAACCCTAACCACTGGACCACCTGGAAATTCCTAGGATATGAATCTTTTTTTTTTTTCACTTTTAAAAAAAAATTTATTTATTTTAATTGGAGGATAATTACTTTACAATATTGTATTGGTTTTGCCATACAATGACATGAAGTGATGACTCATCTCTGGAGATGGCACTAATTTGAGTCAGCATAACAAACCTTACCAAACAATCCTTAACTACCAATACTTCCCCCATATATTTACCTTCTCACAAATCCCTTTTCCTTTGACTAGTTACTATTCCACAATTTATCACTCTTTTGTTAAAATGGTATCCAAGCCCCTGAGTCTACCTACCACTTTGGAGTTTTACTTCTTTACTGTATAGCACCCCCTCAACATAAAATTAGAAATGTCAATTAAGTATGTGTGCCTTTTCCTCCCATTAATCTGTCTTTTGTCTATTTAATTCATAGGCCTCAAGTACAGACCCTAAGAGGTTAGAGGAAAAGTCCTCACAGTGATAACTGTTGTGAAGAAGAGGAAGTACTAACACAGGATATTGAGGAAGATGACTTTAGATAAGGTATTTAGGGAAGGCTCCTCTGAGGAGATGACGTCTTAATTGAGACCGGTAGATGGAAAGACATAGGCCATACCAAGACCTCAGGAAATGCATTCCCAGGAGAGGGACTAACAGGTGAAACATTCCTGAGTTAGATATCAGCCTGGAGTATTTAATAGGCAGAAAGAAGGCCAGAGTGGACAAGGCGGTGAGCTGAACTCGATGAGGTCAGTCTGCCACCAGACTGTGTGGCATCTTGTAGGTCAGTGGTTCCCACACTTGAATGAGCACTGGAGTCACTTAAGGGCATGTTAAAGCTACCTTGCTGGGCCCTATCCCTCAAGCTTCTGATTCTGAGAATCTGGAGTATGTCCAAGCATTTGCATCTTAGAATGGCATGAATTCTTATCCTTCTTTGCTACTTTTTGAATAAAACCATTGATGTCATCGAGTCTCAATTTTCTACTTGAATATTAAACATCAGTGATGAATACTTCATAGGGTGTTAAATGATCTCATATATGTGCTAGAGCTAGGAAAACTTAAAGTCTTATGATTGTTAACAAAGATTACATTTCTGGGTTATAAACAAAGGAAATCACAAAGTAGTTGTGGGATATGGTAAGTGTACGGACATAAGTAAAGACGAAGGAGGAGTCATGGAGAGTTACAGGCAGGCATGATTTTTTAAAATTTAAATTTAAAAATTTGTTGACAGCCCAACTTGGGCCAGAGTTTAGATTTTTAGAATGAATTTGAATGGCTTCATTTTGAATTCACTTTTTCATGAAATTGTGTTTTTGGTCTTTTAAAAAATAAAATACTCTCTTAAAGGCTCAAAAGACTTTTGTCAGAGGAGACCAGTAAGAAATTCTTAAAACATTTTTGAAGTGGAAATGATTCAAAGTACCTAATATTTCACCTGTCAGGGGAAAGGGTTTGGTGAGGGGCTGTCTTTGATTGTACCCTTAATGCTGATAACAGCTGGGAATTTAACCTAAAGGTATTTGAGCATAATATGTGTGTATGGGAAGAGTCAATATTTATTGATTTCAGATGACATAATTGAGAAAGACTGGAGATGGAAAAAAAGGTCTCTGTGCGTGTTTCTGCGTGTGTGTATTTACATGTATGTAGGATAGGCACCGGAGAAGGCAATGGCAAACCACTCCAGTACTCTTGCCTAGAAAATCCCATGGATGGAGCAGCCTGGTAGGCTGCAATCCATGGAGTCGCTAAGGGTCGGACACGACTGAGCGACTTCAATTTCACCTTTCACTTTCACACATTGGAGAAGGAAATGGCAACCCACTCCAGTGTTCTTGCCTGGAGAATCCCAGGGACAGGGGAGCCTGGTGGGCTTCCATCTGTGGGGTCACAGAGTCGGACACGACTGAAGTGACTTAGCAGCAGCAGCAGCAGGATAGGCACTAGTGGTAAAGAACCTGCCTGCCAGTGCAAGAGATGTGAGAGACACAGGTTTGATCCCTGGGTTGGGAAGATCCCTAGGAGGAGGGCATGGCAACCCACTTCAGTATTCTTGCCTGGAGAATCCCATGGACAGAGGAGCCTGGCAGGCTAGTTCATAGGGTTGCAAAGAGTCGGACATGACTGAAGCTACTGAGCACACATGCACAGGATAATTTCTGTTTCGTCTCATACCAGTCTGAGGAAATCTACTTGATCTGTGGTGAAGTTGGAGAGGAGGGTGGTAGTTAAAGCACTCCTGTTTTCTTATGCCTTACAGGCTGATGTCAACTAGCCATCACACATTTCTAGAGACAGACAGACCAGTCAGTTCAGTTCAGTCGTTCAGCCGTGACCAACTCTTTGCAACCCCATGAACTGCGGCACATCAGGCTTCCCTGTCCATCACCAACTCCCGGAGTTTGTTCAAACTCATGTACATTGAATCAGTGATGTCATCCAATCATCTCATCCTCTGTTATCCCCTTCTCCTCCCGCCTTCCATCTTTCCCAGCATCAGGGTCTTTTCCAATGAGTCAGTTCTTCATATCAGGTGGCCAAAGTATTGGAGTTTCAGTTTCAGCATCCGTCCTTCCAATGAATATTCAGGATTGATTTTCTTTAGGATTGACTGGTTTAATCCCCTTGAAGTCCAAGGGACTCTCAAGATCTTCTCCAACACCATCGTTAAAAAGCATCAGTTCTTCAGTGCTCAGCTTTCTTTATAGTCTAACTCTCATAGCATACATGACTACTGGAAAAAACATATCTTGACTAGACGGACCTTTATTGGCAAAGTAATGTCTCTGCTTTTTAATATGCTGTCTAGGTTGGTCATAGCTTTCCTTCCAAGGAGCAAGTGTCTTTTAATTTCATGGCTTTAGTCAGCATCCACAGTGAT